>NC_089582.1:58389065-58608779 GCF_019320115.1 Miscanthus floridulus
GCTTCACCCGCGGAGGCCATAGGGGCAATGGTGGGAATGGGGGTGGTGCCCGTGGTCCTAAGGGACCCTCCTCTTACCAGGATTTTCTCAAGACCCACCCGCCCACTTTCACACCGACAGCTGATCCCCTAGATGCGGTGCACTAGCTCCGCATTCTGGAGCAGAAGTTTATGTTGCTCAATGTGGCTGATGATCAGAAAGTGCGCTTTGCAGCACAACAGTTGTTGGGGTCTGCGAGTGCATGGTGGGATACCTTCAATGCCATACAATAGCCAGATCACCAGGTGACCTGGCAGGAGTTCACCGTAGTGTTCAGAGAGTTCTATATTCCTGCTGGTGTCCTCAATAGGAAGCTGACTGAGTTCCTGGATCTTCAGCAAGGGGGTATGGTAGTGATGGACTACATCAATAAGTTCAATCACTTGTTCCAGTATGCTAGAATTCATGTGGACACCGATGAGAAGAAGAGGGACCGCTTCTATCACGGCCTCTCTTACAGCCTTCAGGAGAGATTGTATACTGGGAACTATTAGACCTTCGGGGCCATGATGAATGCTGTCATCGCCGTGGAGGGCTTGCAGTGGGATTCCCAGGCAGAGTGGAAGAGAAAGCGGGTGGCCATGGGGTCTTCTAGCCACCCCCATACTCAGAAGGTATAGGTTGTTCGATGGGTGCCCTATCAATCATTAGGCGGGCATTCATTTTGGCAGTCCCGGTATACTTCTCAGACTTTTTCCACATAGTATCATGCACCCACTTAGCAGGTGCAACCCTAGCAGCCTCAGGGACAATAGGTCCCACCTCGCTAAGGATTGGGAAACAAGCCTGGCGCTTGTTTCAAATGTGGCAAAGATGACCACTATGCCCAAGAGTGTCCCTAGAACCAGCCAGCCCAGTCTGCTCAACCATTAGCTAACTCTAGGCTGGTTTGGAGGATAGTGATCAAGAAGAAAGTGCCAGCCAGCCGATCCGGACAGGTGAATTTCATGGATGCTGAGCAGATACTGTAGCAGGAACCGGTGATGGCTGGTATGTTCACCATTGATTCCTATCTAGCTTATGTGTTATTTGATTCTGGTGCATCACATTCATTCAAAAGCATAGGATTTGTAGACCGGCACAACATACCCCTTATGGCCATACCGTATGCCTATAGAATTCGTACTCCGGGTGCGTAGATGTGCATCAATACCCGGACGGACACAATATGCTTGGTATTAGCCACCCACACTTACTGCCTAAAGTTCATGGTACTGCCTAGGCAAGGCATTGATGCTATTCTTCAAATGAACTGGTTGCGGGTGTATGGCGTAGTCTTGGATTTAAAGCGGAGAATTGTGGAGTTACGGCTTCCTTCTTCTGAGGATAGGATGTCTCTTCTGGTACCCTCAGATCTAGTCTTACCTGTTGCTACTCATGCTGAAGCCTCTCCTGATCTTGCCTCTATTCCAATAGTTTGTGTGTTCCTAGATGTATTTCCTGAAGATCTACCTGGGTTTCCACCAGATAGAGAGGTGGAATTCTCCATTGAGCTAGAGCTTGGTACTGCTCCTATCTCCCGACGCCCGTACCGCATGTCTCCAAAGGAGTTGGCTGAAATGAAGAAGCAGTTGGAAGAATTGATGGAAAAAGGCATCATCCGTCCTAGCTCTTCACCATGGGGTTGTCCAGCCATTTTTGTAAAGAAGAAGGATGGTACTCTGCGGATGTGTGTGGACTACCACCCACTTAATGTGGTAACAACTAAGAACAAGTATTCTTTGCCCCGTATAGATACTTTCTTCGATCAGCTAGCTGGTGCTAAGGCATTCTCGAAGATTGACCTCCATTCAGGCTATTATCAGATCAAGATCAGACCACATGATATACCAAAGATACCTTTTTCTACTAGGTATGGGTTGTATGAGTACCTAGTAATGTCTTTTGGTCTCACCAATGCTCCTGCCTTCTTCATGTATATGATGAATTCGGTCTTTATGCCCGAGCTGGACAAGTTTATTGTGGTGTTCATTGATGATATCCTGATATATTCCAAGAATGATGAAGAGCATGCCCATCACCTTTAGATAGTACTGGCTCGATTGAGGGAACACAAGCTATATGCTAAATTCAGCAAGTGTGAATTCTGGTTAGATCAAGTGTAGTTTTTGAGGCATGTGTTGACACCTGATGGTATCTCTATTGACCCCAGCAAGGTGCAAGATTTACTGAATTAGATGTCTCCCAAGTCTATGCACCAGAGTCGATAGTTCCTTGGTCTAGCTAGGTACTATCGGCATTTTATTCTAGATTTTTCTAAGATAGCTCAACCGATGAGCAAGCTACTCCAAAAAGAAGCTAAGTTTAACTAGAGCCCAGCCTGTGAAGGAGCCTTTCAAGCTCTAAAGACGTTTCTGACCACTGCTCCTATATTTGCCCAACTAGATATTGACAGATCCTTTGATGTATATTGTGATGCCTCAAAGATGGGGTTGGGATGTGTGCTTATGCAAGATGGGCGTGTGATAGTTTATGCCTTACGCCAACTGAAAAAGCATGAAGTAAATTACCCCACCCATGATTTAGAGCTAACTATTGTGGTCCACGCTCTAAAGATTTGGAGGCACTATCTATTGGGTAACAAAGTACATATTTTCACTGATCATAAGAGCCTCAAGTATATTTTCACTCAGTATGAGTTGAATATGAGGCAAAGGAGATGGTTGGAATTGATTAAGGATTATAACTTGGAGGTACATTACCACCCAGGAAAGGGCAATGTAGTGGCTGATGCTTTGAGTCAAAAGTCACATCAAGTTGAGGAAATACCTTTGTCCCTCAACCATGCAGAGGCGTTGGCTCACATTGCTTTGACCTCAGAGTTGCTTGAGCAGATTATTCTGGAGCAAAGGCAAGACACTAAAGGAATTCCTCACATTAGAAAATTGATTGCCAAAGGGCGTGACCCTCACTTTAGTATTGATGAGCAAGATGTAGTGAGGTATAAGGATAGACTGGTGGTTCCATCCAATGAGGAGCTAAAAAGGAAGATTTTGAATGAAGCCCATCATTCAAAGCTGTCCATTCATCCTGGCAGCCACAAGATATACCATGATCTGCGCCACTTGTACTGGTGGTCCAACATGAAGCAGGACATCACTCGGCATGTCGTAGAGTGTGACACTTGTGGTAGAGTTAAGGTAGATCATATGCATACTCTAGGATATCTGCAGCCCTTGCCCATTCCTGTTTGGAAATGGGAGGATATTTCCATGGATTTCATTGTGGGTTTACTCCGCACATCCAAGGGCTATAACTCTATCTGGGTCATTGTGGATCACCTTACCAAGTCAGCTCATTTTCTCCCAGTGAATTCCACATATTATGCCAGAAAGTATGCCAAGTTGTACCTGGACCGAATTGTGACCCTACATGGAGTTCCCCTTAATTTTAACACTTTTTCAAACTTAATTTTAAATCTAACACTCTTAGTTTTTTTAAAAACTAACACTTTTGGCCACGCCTATTGCCCTGGCGTGGCCAAGTGCCTATGTCGCGCCATGCATGGTGGCGCGATAGAGGGCTGATGTGGCGGTGACCAGAAGCACTAGCCGTTGATGTGGCAGGGCTCTGCCGCACCACCGATCTTAGTGCAGCAGTGCTGCGCCCTGATCCATGGCACGACAGAGCCAGGTATAACCTCTGTCGCGGCCCACGTGCCCAAGCAGCCGTCGTTCTCCGTGTAGCACAGCAAGGCTGGCCGTTGCGCCCGCCTTCGCCCACACCTGCCCGCCACCGTGCACGCCGTCTGCCGTAGCCACGTCTGCCCACACCTGCCAGCCCGCCCGGGCCAGCAAGGCAGCCATGTCCGCCCGCCGGGTGCGGCCACCGCGCCCGCACGCTGTCGCGCCTCCCCCTCTGGCCAGAACCTTCGGTCACACACGGCGGCTGCCCTGCACCCGTGCCTCTCGGCTCGGTCTTACGCGCTGCAACGAGGTACTCCACTAATATAGTTAGCACAGTTAATAAAGTTAGTAAAATTATTAAAGTATAGTTAGTATAGTTAGTAAAGTTAGTTAGTTTAGTTAGTATACATAATATAATAAGTTAGTATAGGTAGTAAAGTTAGGTAGTTTAGTTAGTACAGTTATAGTATGCCTTGTATAGATGTTAATATTTGATTAGTTAGTATAGTTATAGTTAGAAAATATATTAATGTTAGTATGGACATTACGTACGATGATTTCGACGACTTAATGAAGTTTCTTGAAATGCTTCTGTAGATGGATTGTTGTGTTAGAGTTTTGTATAGAGGAAGTGTTAGGAGAGAGAATGGTATGTTTGAGGATATGGAAGAAGAATTGGAATAGTTTGATGAATCTCCTAGCTTCAACGACCTTTGTGTCCGTTTGAATATAAAGTTTGGCGGTGATTTCACACTAAAGGGGAGGTTTGATACTAGGAAGACTAGGGCACACTATGTCCTCATGCCCTTGTGCGATCCTGCTCACTGGTTCTGCTACACTAGGGTTCTCCAAGGTTCCAATGTACCCATGGCTGAGGTGGTGGTGGAGAATGGGTACAGGATACATGGTGTTCACGACGGCCCATCCATTGATGGTTTTGGAGGCAATGAATAAGAATTAGGGGTCAAAGGGGAAGCAACTCAGGATAACATGGATTTGGATGGTCAGTTGACGCATGAGCAGTTTCATTCAACTACAGTAGGCTATATAAGCAATGACTTCGATGTGAATGAGTTCAAATGGGAAGAAGAGGAGCAGGAGGAGGAGGACAGGATCGGTGATATAGTTAGCAGTGATTTAGATGATTCTGATGATGACCAAGGAGGTATAGATGCTATAGCAACAACGGCTGATGCCATGCCAGTATCGATACATACTATGCCATTACCAGTACCAACTAAGGTTTTGTAAGGTGTCCATGCTCAGGGTAGACTAGTCATAAATTTGGCTATAGATGATATCCCCTATGATTCATGGTCTAGAATTAGTGAAGCGCAGTAGTATGTTCCACCACCACCTTACACAATGACTGAGCTTGAGCAGCTAAGGTCCAAGAACGTACCTTTCAAGGGCATTCCGAACTATAGGGATGTCAGCATGACGGATATGGCTGTTTATGATACCGGTCTCTAGATGTGTAGGAATTCATTGTATAACCATGAGACAGAAACCCTTAGGAAGGGGATGATATTCAACACAATGTCAGAGATGAAACTCTTCATTCAGGACTATGCTATGTACCACCATAGACCGTACACCGTCCCTCATTCGGACCAGGAGTTGAGGTACCACTTGATATGCAAAAATGGTTGTCTGTGGAGTTTAAATGCACGAAGGAGACAGAGTGATGGCAAGTGGAGGATAACTAAAGTTGTTGAACCCCACACTTGCCTAAACAATAGGGGGAAGGAAAATCATCAGCAGCTCACTGCACGTTACCTTACCCATCGTATATTAGGGCTCGTTGATGACAATAACGACATCTCAGTGTCTTCTTTACAATAGTCCATATCTAGATTCGTTAGGTACGATGTGACATATGGAAAGGCTTGGCGTGCTAAGCAAATTGCTCTGGTGATTCGATGGGGTACTTGGGAGGAAGCGTACAACAGGGTGCCCCACATCTTATGTGCAATGCATTATTACAACCCTGGCTTGAAATGGTTTGTGGACATTGGAGTGATGTTTTTTTGGGACCCATTGAGGCATGTCCTCTATCGTGTGTTCTGATCGTTTGCGCAAACGGAACATGCATTCTAGTTTTATCGGCCAGTCGTACTTGTTGATGGCACTTTCCTAATAGGAAAGTACAGGGGCACCTTGATGATGGCTGCTACTGTTGATCCTGAGGACCAGATAGTACTCATGGCATTTGCTTTGGCAGAGGGAGATAACAATGAATCGTAGTCATGGTTCATGCAGCTTCTACGTGTGCAAGTGCTTGGCCCAACTCGCACTATATGTTTGATCTCTGACCATCACGCATGGCTTCTTAATGCTGCAGCTAAGCATATAGATGGGTTCCTGCCTCTAGTACATAGATGGTGCATGAGACACTTTGCCGCTAATTTCTGGCGGCGTCAGTAGAAGCAGGAGGTATGTGACAAGGTAAAGGCTCTATGTTGTGTACGTACAGAGCACCAGTTCAAGGAGACAAAGAGAGAACTAGACAAGATGGTAAATGTAGCCGAAAAGGCCTGGTTAGAGGCGTAGATGGAACAGAAGGCTCAGTGGGCGTTAGCATATGACGAGGGGGGTTTTAGGTATGGCATCATGACCACTAACTCCTTAGAGTCCTTCAACTATGTATTCACTGGAGTTCGATCGTTGCCTATGTCTGGAATTGTTGAGTTCTCCTTTCATAAGTGCAATGAATATTTTGTGAAGAGGTGGGAGCTTGCGCAGAGGAATATAGCTGAGAAGGGGCATTTTGAAAAGGCTGGAGCTGAACATTTGAAGAAGGCCGAGGAATTGGCCAAACAGCACACCGCCGAGCCGTATGGACCCCACCGCCATATCTTTAGTGTATGGGGCAAGGGTGGCACAAGCCTGGGTGGCAAACGTTATGGTGGATGAAACTACCGAGTTGATCTTGAAAAGGTAGAGTGTAGTTGCAACGTCTCTCAGATCATGCATGCCCCTTGCTCTCATATGATCACGACCTGCAGGGTTTGCCGGTACAACTATGAGGATCTGCCATATATGTCACCCTTGTATCTCTGTTCGAACACCGTTAGTATTTGAGAGATGAGCTTCGAGCCATACCTTGACCCAACACAGTGGCCACCTTATAATGGTTATGACTACGTGCCACATCTGGATCTAATGAAGGTAGGGAAAGGTAGGAGGAAGAAGAAGCGACTGAAGGGGGACATGGACGCTATGAGAGGGTATGACGAAGACATGTACGGCGGGGAAGACTTCAACGAGACCCATGGCAGGAATCTTTGCTCCGTTTGCAAATAATCTAGCCACAAGGCTAGCCGGCATAGAAGACAGCAAGTGATTTCATATTGTGTTCGTATTGCATAACAAGTAGTTCAAATTTTGCAATGCTACATAATGTTAATCTGAGAATTGTTAATTTAAATACTCCAACCCTTTGTTTATCATTTTGTAATAGGATGGCCCCTCCCATGCCGCACCAGCTGATCCCCCTTCTTGATGTGGAGTACGATGCCCCCCTTCTTGTACCGGACGATGAGATTCATTATGTCGTGGGACTTAGTTCATTATGCCGAACTTATGTCAAACGAATATTATCATCGAAAACTTGTAGACTCATAAACCAATGAAAATGTTGTATGGCAACTTATCGTCCATTTATTTGCTTCATGTTCGTTTTGTACAATACTTGTAGTTTTGTACAGCACCTCCGCCTATAAGCCCACCTTTGCTTGTAGTTCTGTAGTTTTGTATAGCATTGATGCGCCGTGGGCTATGGTGTGATAAATGATTACGTTCGTTTTAAAAATTTTGAACGCATGATACAAACAGATGTAATCACTTAAGATCGATCATGGGTAATCCGAGTACATGATACATGGGTACAATACATCAGTAGTTCAAATGGAATATAAGACAATACAATAGAATTTCTACTACATGGCTACATTGATCATTAATAAAGCATGGAACTAACAGATGACGCAATAAAAAACCCTCAGTCAGAAACATACTGAGTAAGCAACTCGTCGTCCGAGTACCAATCCTCAACCACAACCTTGTTGCTGTGGCTAGGCTCACCTGCGTTGCTCTGACCTACCTGTCGCCTATAGTAAGTAGCCTCTGCTTCATCTGCGGCCGCTATGGCCTGAGTGAAGAACGCGTCGTCATCCTCCTCCGCCTATAAGCCCACCTCTGCTAGAGCGATGAGCTCGCTCAGTCTGCTAGTGTCGTCCTCATCCTCCTTCGCCTGCAAGCCCGCCTCTGCTAGAGCGATGAGCTCGCTCAGTCTGCCAGTGTCATCCTTATCCTCCTTCGCCTACAAGCCCACCTCTGCTACAACAATTAGCTCACTAAGTCTGGCAGTGTCGTCCTCATCCTCGTCCCCCTCATCAGACAACACAATCGGTGATTCAACGGTACGACCAGCTTGCTTTCTATGCTCATCTAACTTCTTTTCCTCGTACCTTGCACGAGCCACGTCTGCAGCATGTTCCTCGCTGTATCCAATCCCTTCATGTATAAAATGCAATTAGTTAGCAACATGATTATATTACATTTACAATCAGGCAATGAAAATAGGCGTTCAAGCACTCACTGGCACATAATGCAGCAACATGCTCGTTCAAGACCTACATCTATACTCTTGTCTCCTCCCTTGCCTCCTTCCTTGCCCTCTCCTCCTCTAACGTCATCCGTTTCTCCAATCCCCATTTGTTAAGCCCAACATCGATCGGGTTACAAATACCGCGCTGTGTAGCAAACTCACGCATCTTTTCTTTGTGATGTTTAACGAATAGGTTGACATAGTCAGGTCCATATGCCCTCTTCCTTACAATTAGTTGCCTCTTCTTTAGTTCATCCAAGAACTTAGCTTGACCATCATAACGCTCCCACTTGCATTTCCTAGTGCACTGTTCAAAAGAAATATTATATCATATATGTCTTAGCAAAAGAAATAAAATACGATTTCATGTTTACCACAAAAATAACGAACCTCTTCGTACTCAACCATATGGCCGCAATAATGGCCTATTCCAAGCTCCGAAGGGACTAGGCCATAGTTAGAATTAACATCACATTCACACTTGACTGGTGGTGCTTTGTAAATTAACCTTTCTTTCTTCTTTTGTTTTGCTTTTGGAGGTTCTTCGAGCCATTTGTTCTTAGGACCATACAACCACTCCTTGAAACGACACTTCACCATTGAATACACCTAAATAACGTGACATTAGTACATGACACATATAGCTCAACATTTCAACACATACACTTTGCACTTACTTCATGCTTGTTTGGACACACAAACTCCAACGTATTGTTAGGGTTTAACACGGCTCGGTCTCCGCAATGGCATAGAGAAGGTTCCTCGAGTCGTCTAACTGTGGCTAAGTGCTTCTCCTTAGCCGTCATTGGAGGGGGGTAAGGGGGAGGTGGAACCCACCGCTCGAAGTGCTCTCGTGGATATCGCCCTCTCCACCAATCGTCGAAAAGGAGGTACATGGGATCAAACTTGTCTGCATCGTCGATCCATTGAAAGAAAAAG
Source organism: Miscanthus floridulus (assembly GCF_019320115.1). NCBI lineage: Eukaryota > Viridiplantae > Streptophyta > Magnoliopsida > Poales > Poaceae > Miscanthus > Miscanthus floridulus. The sequence continues at coordinate 58,398,282 of NC_089582.1, forward strand.
CACCTCTCATGGGCCTACACAACAAAAATTCAACAAAATATTAGTAACCTAGTAATACAAATGAAGAAGAAAAATATACGGAAACAATTACTTACATTAAAATGACCGCACATGTAGAAGCAACGAGCCGCTGTGTCCGGATGTCTCGATTGAAACACGTCGGCCGGACGACCACAGTCACAATTAGGGACAGGGAGTTTAGGAGAGACGGGGGCATCTTTGCTAGACTCGTCGGGGTACATTTCTCTAGGATGACCCCGTTTTCACCGTAATTGCTCCCGAAACATGTCTTCCATCTAATAAAATGGCTCAAATTAAACACCAATCAAAACAACGCAAATTAATGTAAAATGTAATCATTTGCAATGCAACTAAAATATTATAAACAACAATTATAGCAACAAAAATATACATGGCAAACATACTTCTAACTAAATAATTAACCTTAACATTGACAAAATCATACTAATACCTTCACCATAGTTCCCAAACATAATTTTCCTACTAACCTTAACTCCCATTCATAATATCCTATCTACCATTCAAACGAAAATAAAATGTACGTCATTACCTTGAACTAGGACGAGGAGGGAGGGAGGCGGCCGGGGAATGGAAGGGATGGGAGGGAGGCGGCAATGGAGGGCCAGGCTACCGCCGTTCGTGGCGCGGCGGCCGCCGTGCTTGGCGACGGGCGGGAGCGGGAGCGACGCCTAGGCCGCTTTACTGCTCGGGCAACGGGAGTGGCCACGGCGGAGGTTATACCTGACTCTGCAGCGCCATGGATCAGGGCGCGGCACTGCCGCGCCAAGATCGGTGGCGCGGCAGAGCCCTGCCACGTCAGCGGCCAGCGCTTCTGGTCGTCGCCACGTCAGCCCTCTGCCGCGCCACCATGCATGGCGCGACACAGGCATTTAGCCGCGCCAGGGCAATAGGCGCGGCCAAAAGTGTTAGTTTTTTTTAAAAAAACCGAGAGTGTTAGATTTAAAATTAAGTTCGAAAAAGTGTTAAAATTAAAAAAAAAAAATCGCTCGTGCTAGGCTATGTGCGCGTGCACGCAAGAGAGCGACAACATAGGTGCGAGCCAAGGATTAAGGCAACCAAACAGTTGCTCTATGCATCCTAGCATTGTAAATTAAGGCAACCGAACAACAACAGCTTGTATGGCCATAGTCTGGCCAGAGGAGGCTTGGCTAGCCAGATGCGATACATGACCTCGAGATGGAAACCAAATAGGGCCCTACCCTTTTTTCTTGTCTTTTACCTATCGCTTTCAACATTCTCTCTCATCCTCTCTTCTCTCTCACTTTTTCTCCTTGCGATGCTATGGCCCCCCACATTTTCATGGTTTTGTCAAGTGAAACCATCGGTACCTTTGGAAGCTATTGTCAAATTCTGCGAAACCACTCCCTCAAAATCACTTGGAGACTCAGTGCTTATGTGGAGGCTAGGTCATACATCAACCAGGTGCATTGGGGCTAGCCTTATACCACATACTTCAGCAGAAACGATGGTGTTGACGTTTTTCTCCCCTTCCTCCCTCCCCTCCTCCCCTCTCTCAAGATACATTGCAACTATAAACAAGGTGGCAATGGTAGAGATAGGGGGACGAAAGGGGGAGACTCCACTAAGCTCCTGCAAAGTTTCCACTAAAATTTTTAAAATTAAATTAAATTTTGAAAAATTATATTGTTGGACCCAAAAATAAATAAAGAAATTCATATCTCTATCAGCAAATTTCTTCTAAAAATCTATCGGTTTTTTAACCATTGGAGGTAAAATCTAGGGTCTAGATCATTCTCTCTTCCCAACCTTATGTTTTCCTTCCTCTCTCCCATTGTCTTCTTCCCTTGACCTTGACCGCTACCCTGCCTGTACCGAGTTTTGTGCCAACCCTGGCGACCACCGCACCCCCTGCTCGGGCTGCCGCACCTCCACCTCTGCCATGCGCGCGTCTCGTCCCTGCCCCTGCGATGACCACACCTCTCCTTTTGTTCTTCGTGCTGGCCGCCGTGCCCCGCCCCTCTACTTTCACTATGTTGGCCACCTCCTCTTCCACGCTGGTGACAAGCAACCATGCCCCGCCTCTCTCCTCTATGCCACAACCCTCCTCCCCACCTACATAAGTGGCCTCACCTTGCGTCACTGATCGAGTTTGCCCTACCCGCATCGCCGAGATCCACAATGCTCATGTCGGTGGCCCCTCGGAAGACTCGCTGGTGGTGGCCTCATCGACTATGACGTGGCCGTGGTCGAGCGAGAAGGGACGGGTATGGGAAGAAGATAGGTTTGGGAGGAGAAGATATCTGGATTATAGATTTTTGTATCCAACGGCTAAAAATACGACATTTCCAACAAGAATTTGTTGATAGATAAATTAGTACTCCCTTCATTCTAAAATATAAGACATTTTGGCTTGTTTAATTAGATACATATTTTTTGCTATGCAATTAGATATACACTATGTCTAGATACATAGAAAAAACTAGAAGAATTCCCCGCGCGTTGCTGCGGGAATTTTTTAAAAATAAAACCGTTGTATGTATTAATTTGAGCTACATGTTCTTGCATTGGTTCTAGTCAAAATTTATCAAGCTAATGAAATAATTTCATAAAAAGTATCACAATATTAGATCAAATTATAAGACGTGCTTTGAGGATGCAACGACCCATTACCTAGCAATATATGTTTTGCTACGCATATACAGCCCGCACTCCTGTATGCTTGGTAGAACATAGAATGAATATACCGTAAAGTTTGAACTAACATACGTGCCACCATCTAAACTAAATTAAGAGAAAATAAATTAGCAGTTAAGAAAATCCTTAAATTTGTGTATTACAAAGACATAGAAAAAGAAAAAATACATAATAAAGAAGAACTTTGAATGTTTGGAAAAAAAAATAGCAGTGCAGATTGCCAATAAAATGTGGGATGTGGCTTCTTCTGCTGTTGAGGCCACAACACTTGAGAGGATCTCTCTTAAAGCTTGCAACATGGAAGGGTTATAACAAACAACTACAATTAGTTAGTAAAATCATCGTAATCCTTAGCTGGCTGAATCGGCCGCTTCACAGAATCGAGAGTCGCTGTACCCTGTACATATGCTGCTTAAATAGCTGAGATGGACCATGATTATTAAAAGGCAGACTGTTTCTTTTGGAATATCAGGACGACATGTGCTTACCGGTCTATATGGAAATCTCAGCGTGAAAAAATGTCAATGACCAAGAACGTGCACAGTTGCACAGAAGTAGTACTTGGCGTCGACAGTGTGTTCGCTGGTTGTTTTTAGTCAGGGTTTATTAGTCAGCCAACAGTATTTTTCTCTTACAACAAACCAACAACAACCGGGTTTATCAGTCCAAAAACCAATCAGCGAACGAGCTGAATGGTGGAAAGAGAGGGGCGATGTGCTGCTACTGTGCTACATATCTACTTATATGAGATTGGAAAAAGAATCGTCCCATCGTATTTTTTCAGTCAACGAATAATATTTTTCTCTCGTAACAAATCAACCAAGTACTCTCAGCCAAACGAACAGGAAAATTAGACAGAGGGACTGATCAACGAGGGAGCTGAACAGATCCTCGTCTCTTGGTTCGCTTGGATCTTGAGTTGAAGCGATGCCCTGAATAATTGAGTTGTGCTAATGCCTTGGTGGAGTGCGGTTCCCATGGGAGTGGAGGATTCGAGAGTCATTGATGGAGAAGGGTAAGAGATAGTCTAGTCGCAGCTTAATTAATCGGGCATGAATAATGCATGCGTTCGTCTGGTTCCAACAGGCCAGGTGCTGGCTGGATGACGTGGTTTAAGAAGATGCCAGAGAAATAACCTAGTGAGGTTTTGCTTTATAAAAATATAGGATAATATATCTAGAAATATCGAAACGTCTTGTAAATTGGAATAGAGGGAGTAATAATTCGTAACAAAAATTATAAAAACACACATTTCTGGATCCACTTGTAGAAATATCAAAATGTCTAGAGAGAGATGTCGGACTCGATCATGCGATCGCTATTGCATTAGAACTAGTTGAAGTAGAGAACTAAGTACTAAGTAATACTGTCAATGAAAAGGTTGAGTAACATGTGGTTGACTTGCTTTCATACACAGTACAGTGCTTCTTCTTTGTCCATGTGGCCTCTCTATTTCCACGCCTGCAGATCGGTATGGACCTGATAGATTCAACCTAAACTAAGCCCCCAAATCATTAGCGCATCTGAGACTGAGAGACAGCGTGGGCGTTCGGTTCTCGGTTCGGTTTTGGTTCGGTTCCTTCGGTTATTGATGAAATTCGGTTCTTAGAAAATAGCAACCGATTGGTTCCAAAAAATTTTAGGAACCGATCATTTCGGTTCTCGGTCATTTCGGTTCGGTTCCGGTTCTAACCGAACTAACCGAAATTTTTCAGAAGACCTCAAGACAATAATAAATATACTTGTTTTAAGGCAAATTTATGCAACACTATATTCATTTTTAATAATAATAATATATAAGAAAACAATAGCAATATAGTAACACAAGTTCAAATATAAAACACTACACATGAACCAAATATAATCCTACAAAATACAAGTAAGTGAAGTATAATTCATGTAATTCGGTTCTTTCGGTTAATTCGGTTAACCGAGAGTAGGAACCGAATTTTCTTCGGTTATTTCGGTTCCTCAATATCCGGAACCGAATAAGAAACTGAATTTTTCGGTTTCAGTTCCGGTTCTTTCGGTTCGGTTCTTGGTTAAATTTGCCCGGGGCTAACTGAGAGAAGCGATGCCAAAGGGTGACGTCCGAAATATACAGCGACGCGAGGTGGTATGTGAGAAAGTGGCAGTGACAGGGGCAGCACAGCACGCGGCCAGTGCCTGCGCCTGCCTAGGATTCCCAGCAAGACAAGCCTGGAAATCGATGAGGGGCAGTGCAGTGCAGGGTACAAAGGCCGGACACCACCAGCTGCGCTGATGCGTAATCGGATTGGAAATCTAAAACAACAATAATGGACAGAAAAATGGAGGCCCGTGACGACGACCCGTCGTCTCATGCCTCGTCCCCTCACTGGCCACGGAGTTTTTTTTTTGGTTACATATAAAAAAGAAATCTGATTGAGAGAGAGAAGATGCTCCAACCAATCCTTTAGATTTAGGAAGCAATTTGATTGGAAGAGAGAAGATGACATGATTTTCCTTTTTTTCTCAGTCTCACATCCTTCCCTAAGGCGTGCATTAATATTGGTGCTAAAAACTATATGACTTATATTAAGGAACGGAGGAAGTATTTTTTTTGCTAGATTTAAAGTTGAACTCTACAGCATATGAAATCTACATTGGCCTCGGATAGGTTGAGGATTAAAGCCAGCAATAATCCCCTTTTTATCAAAAATTCAACTCCTGAATATAAAATTTTTAAAAAAATCTTTAATTTGTTCATTAGTTAAACATGTTTTTGTTGTTTTGTGTTGGTGGAATTTGTGTGGTGCGTGTAGGTAGACTCATGATCATATCAACCGGCATAACAGACATGTGTAGTTCACACAAAACAAAATTCCAAGAATACTGGGCACAACATAGTAAGGACCACGAATACTTTTACCATGAGAAGAATAAAAAGATACCCCAAAATAGACCCAAGCAAAAGTTGAGACGTGCCGAGTCTGCAACAATTCTGACTAGTTTTGGGCCTAGAATATGTGCCTCCAGACCCTCCTAGTCGGTAGGTAGAGGCTTTACATTTCGAACGAGGCCTGGGCTTAGGCGGGCCATCTCGAGTTTTTAGCATAAACACAAATGAAAATAATGTTTGTGACCAAGCTCAGGTCGAGAAAAATTTTCTAGGCAACGATACCTCTATCCAAGCTCTGGTACTAAGATGAACGGGCTAGCTTGGCGAGTCAGGCTAAGTAGCCCGAGTTTGCTTAGGTCTACCCCAGAATCCCTCTAAGATCATGGTAGTAGTAGCTAGCAGAGTCTAATGAGCACATGGGACACAATGCCATCTAAGACATGGTGCTAAAATTTGGGGTGAGTGACATTTCAAAAAAAAATATTAGCACAGAGAAGGATATGCACAACCAAGGGATCCTTGGGTTCCACCTAGGTGGCTTAACAATTCATCGTCCTTCCTCCTCCTTTGATGCCAGGAAGGTTCGTCCACACGTCATCTACTTCTACATTCCTTCCTTCTTCCCCATGTGACCTTCATGTACTCATCATCCACTATAGTTGTTAGGTGGGTGGGGGTTTGGGTTCTAGGTTTGGTGCTCGACGATTGTCAAGGTCAATCTAGATCTCTCTAAGGATGGATGATGACTAGGGTTGTAGCTAGCTAGAAGGGGGAAGGGCGAAACCATTTGAGTGATAAGAGTATATCTAATGAGAGGAATAGGAAGTGGGGTAAGTTTAAGCTCGTTTACGGTAAGATAGGGTTAGAGGCGGAAAAGGTTGACACATGGAGTTATGATCAAGGTGGCACTCGGTGCCACTGCAGATGAAAGTGGTGGCCATATCTAGACAAGAGGTCACAATGTTACAGAGCCATCAATGACTAGGTAGGTAGTCCATGGGTTGTGGGTAGCCGATGATAATCAGCATGTCAATGGGCAGATAAAAGAATGAGATGGGGCTGGGTGACAAAAAGAAGTGCCTGGAAGTGTGGAACATAAATAGCCTTTGCATAACGGGGCTAGGAGTAGCGACAAGGAGACCGCTTAATGGTGGTGGTGATTTATGCGAGTATGTGACATAAGGGCACCCTCAATGGTTAGAGCTAGAGCTCTAAGTCAACTTCTCTAATAGTGCTAACTTTTAGCATATAGCTTTTAACATAGATGGCTCCACATGACATTCTCACATAATCTTGAAATATGTGCAAGAGCTAGCTTTTCTCTCTCTTCTATTAAAATATGAGAAAAATGCTTAGAGCTAGCTTAAAAGCTAATTGTTGGAGCTGCCAAAAGAAGCGTTTTTTAGTCGCGGAGAAGCAAATAATCAAGAATAAATTGACTCAATAATGCACCGTCACAGAACAGAGGGTATATATGGACCTACTTTGTTGGAGTGTTGTTGTTTGGTTGCATGTTAGCTTGATCGGGACTGCAAGGGTAGGGGACATGAGAGGGAGGAAAATAATCATAATTTCACATGCGAGGGAGAACAATAATCCTAATTTCAGAAGATGGGTACTAGGGCCTCGTTCACTTTGCAAAAAAAAGTGAACCCGATGAATAGTATCACTTTCATCTTATTTGGCAAATATTGTCCAATCGTGGACCAACTAGGCTCAAAAGATTCATCTCGTGATTTCTAACTAAACTGTGTAATTAGTTATTTTTTTCCCTACATTTAATACTCCATGCAAGCGGCTAAAAATTGATGTGATGGAGAGAGAGTGAAAAAACTTGGAATTTGGATGGCATCTTAACAAGGTCTAGATAGTGTGGGATGGATGGAAGGAGATTACTTGGTGCCCCGAAGATAGATTGTATGACTGAAAATTTCAAGTGACATTTGAGAATATAGAAGAGTTGAGTCGGAAGCATTAACTGCAGTTAGTGGAAAAAGTTATAAACTATATACTGATATTCTAGATTTCCTGTTCAATATGTAGCCTTTTCAGATCCAACCCATCGCCCCTCGGCTTAATCATTTGTAATGGTACCATAGAAATCTCGAGATAATTAATTTGGTGGGGGGGTTTCAAGACAGGGCACTTCCCTACACGTTCAAATTATTTACATGTTTTGGAGCTAGCCACTGCATGGATTTTTTTGCGCCTTATAATTTTTAGATTAGCAAGAGGACAAATTACGGCAATCTCTTCCACAATGATTGTACCACACAGGCACACTGTCGGTGTTGGTCTAGATCGGCGCTGATTTGGGCAACCACTACTTTGCCATCACCAATTGACCATCAATCGTAGCCCTCCTGCTGCGACCTGTGATTGGCCCATGAAAGAGATCAACACATGCAGCGACTAGCGAGTGCTCGCCATGTCAGAGCATGTTGATGCTTAATTATTGGTTAATTTACTTCTAAGTCTCCGTAGTAGGGTCAGGTCAGGAAGAATCTGGGAGAGTTAATGATGAACAGTAATGATGCTGTTTGATGCCATGATCTCCCTTTTTGCTGAAAAGAAATCCCAAAGTACTGATGTGATTATTGTTCCCATGAAGATTATGAACGAGATGATAATCATGCATGCATCTTGCTTCAGAAGCTTATTAGAGCCCTTGGATCCTCTGGTTTAGCCTGCTCCTCCCTCTTTTTAATACCATGCAAGTTAGTATTTAATCAGGGCTTTCAGGGTTTTGTGATCGACCTATGTAGGTCTGAGTATTTAATCAGGGCCTTCACTTCAGGCAGTAACAGGATTAGACGAGTAACTAAGTATACGGGATACTGTACTGAAAATCCCTTACTACAGTCGTTGTACAAGCATGATCGGCGACGTGCCGTCCTGCAATATGATCGAGGTGGCAAACAACTCTGCTGCCCATGCCCATCAGGCCATCAGCCCATGTTTCAAACGAGAGGGCCGATGAGAGATACTGTAATATATATACCACCATGAGGCCCGGCCCAGTTCATCGGCTCCCACGACAGGTCCCACTTCGGCCACCCAGACACACGTCTCCTCCATTTCTGAGGTCTTCTTTCTGCACCCAAAGCTTCCTCCCCATTCTTTTCTCTTCTCTTCTGTCGTCCATCTGAGTCCTGAGTAGGTGAGTGCACTTTGTAAATTTGCATTGCACTGAATATTTGGAGGAGGCTACACGTATGCTAATTACTTCTATCAAGGCAATGAGGCTCTGGGATCGGTGTTGCTAAATGCCAATCTTTTGCAGAAATTGTTGGTATGATTTCTGTTTACTTGGTTGGTTAGGAGCAAGTCAAAGTAGTAGCAAGCCTGTTGGTTCATTAAGGATATAGTACTGAGGATTTTGTTTTTCAGATTCCCTTGGTAGTTTTATTGTCATGAGATTCAGTATTCAGCGTGGAACATTACGTGTGGTCTGATGATCTTTCAGTACTAGTGTCAATCATTTCATTGATCGTCTAGCCGCTTCGATGAAGTTAGCGTGATAATCGTGTCTTCTGTCTTGTTCCTCTTTCTGGTGAACCGAGGTGATCGATTGGCAGTTGGCGCAATGCCTGTTCCTGGTTATCTTTCTAATTCATTTGTGTAACCAACGTCGTCATGCAGAAATAAAATGCAGATGGAGGGGACCGTGTTCACACCCTCCCTTGAGGGCATGAAGCATGTCAAGTCGGAGAGTGGCGTGATTCTGACCAAGCCGTTTCTCCAAGTATGCAAGCAAATCCTTCCAGTGCTAGGTAAACGAGAGATGTTTTGCATGGAGCTCATCACCGATGAGCATTACTAGTACCTTGATGTGGTTAGAGAAATGGCGTTCTGATTCTTGGATCATTATTGCAGAGAAGTTTGGGTCAGCCATGTCGATCGTCAAGACGGACATAGGAGGCAATATCACGGTAAGGCGAATCCGTTCCCGTTGCAAGTTTCATATATGTGCATCTGACTGGCTGCTACTGCAGTTTATGATGCCACATTCTTGATCTTGTGCAGAGGCTGGAGACAAAATATGCGTCGGATCCTACAAAGTATGAGCACTTGCACAGCTTGGTGAAAGTAGAAGTCAGCGCCAAGACAGCCAAAAGCTCTAGCAGCTGTACTAATGGCCTCCTCTGGCTGACAAGGTAATAACTCCCCAAAATTTGCGTATTTCAGCATGTTTTTGGAGATCGTATTTCAGTGTTTCATTCATCAGCACAGCACATATCAGTATTGAACTGTTTTCTGCATTTGTTTGTCGACAGAGCTATGGACTTCTTGGTTGCACTGTTCCACAATTTGGTACAACATCCAGATTGGCAGATGTCACAAGCTTGCAGTGACGCTTACAGCAAAAAACTGAAGAAATGGCATGGCTGGCTGGCGAGTTCGAGCTTTTCGGTACTACTCCTTACTAACTTCTAAGCTCCGGATGAATTTATCATACCTTCTCATAATCTATCAACTCTCCAGTAACTACTACTGATGATGTATGTTAATTTTGTTTTAACGCCTGAAAACTTCAGTAACAACTTGTTGTGCCATTAGCTGGTGAGAGGCACTTTACAAAATCTAATGCCACATAATCTCAGGTTGCCATAAAGCTTGCACCAGACAGGAAGAAGTTCATGGAGATCATCAGTGGTTCAGGCGACATCAACGCTGATATTGACAAGTTCTGCGCAACATTCTCCCCTTTGCTTGCAGAAAACCACAAGTTTCTGGTAAGTTCAGCCCAAATTACTCTACATTTTGTGTAACCAACCCAACATTTTCTGAAGGTGAAGTTTTATCATATACACCTGTGTCTACTTTGCAGGCCAGTGTGGGCATGGACGATCTTAAGGCATCCTAATCGTTTATCATTCATGTTCTGTGCTAAACTTACACAGAAACAAGCACCTGTTGAGAATTTGTATCGTGGGTTCTGAGTGTTAAGTGTAACACCTGTTATACACTCCTTGTTATCCATAAATTCTCTTCACCTCTGTTTTTTGTTTGCATTAGATCGTGGTTGTTTCATCCTCCACAGTAATAGAGTCCGTAACCAGATGCCGTGACATACAAAACCAAGTCCTCCTATCAAACTCCCTTGGTTGTTTTATTATAGCCACATAAAAAACCACATTTTTGCTCTATTAATTATTTATACAAATGCAAACACAATGTTTTGGGCTGATAACATCTCTCCATCATTTTTTATGATGTTTGTTGTGCTATCCACAATGTTTTGTTACAAGCGTACAATTTTTTGTTCCTATAATTTGCATGATTTTGTTATAGGTGTTCAAACATTTTGTTCCTCCTGTATTTTTTGTTCAAGAATAAACCACAATCACCATCTCCTCAATGTGATCACCTCCATCAATAATGTTGGATCCTTCGTATAAAACTTGACGTCTGTTCCATGCATCATTAATGCTCTTTTCATGACATACTTGGTAGAAAACATCTTCACTCAAAGTAAAATATTTTTTTTTTGAATGAAACGACAGGGGACGAAAAGTCCCCACCTTATATATTAACCATAGATTCCAGTCAAGACTAGTGGTGGAGGGCAATAAAGGGTGCAGGAGCGGGAGGAGATGGGTTCCGCCATGACCATGCCATGGGAGAAAGAGGAAGAAGATGGATCTAACGGGTGGGAGCCACTGTCAGCAGAGAAGAGAGGAAGAATAAAGGGTTACTTTGGGCAATACTAGAATATGGTGACCTGCAGGTGGACCCAACTTCATCCCGAGTGTATAAAATGGCATGGTTCAAGTAGACAACGAATTATAATGGCATCTTTCCAAATAGACGAATAGTAATGATATTTTTCAGAAAAGCAGAAGTTGTAATGACATAAATCCAATTAACCCTATATATTAACCATAGATTATAGTCAAGACTAGTGGTGGAGAGCAATAGCCCGACATGGGTGAACCCTAAGTGCAGATACAAGTCGTGAGAGAGGGAAAGGTTGTTACATATGGAACAATTGACACCACACCACAAGATTCAATCGTAGCTGTTGCGGGGCTCGACAGCTCCATGTCGTGATAGAGTCCCTGCAGGCAGCGAGCAGTTATTATGCGCCCATACCTTCACAGCGTGCCGGAGAGCTTTGATCTTGGCCACCAGGACGCCGTTGGCGTCGCTGGAAAGAACAGAGGTGAAGAAAAGAAATCTTGCTGTTTGAGCCAAGAGGATTCAAATCAGAAGAGAGGAGGTTTGTGGATAGAGTTAGAGATGGAAATCTTTAGAGGGACGTGGTTAGAAGTCGAGCTTGTGCATGAGGTGAGTGCGGACATGGGGAACAGAGAGTTGAATTGGATGTTTAAGGCCGTGATTAGTTGCTCCGGGGGAGGGGATCCGGGATGGAGGGCCGGTCCTGGACGGAGTGAGACAAGCTGAAACCATACACCTAGGTGTGTTTGGTTGTAACTTTGAGAGTGATACTGGATGATAGTGAGTTTGTTTGGTTGCCTGCTTGCACCAATTTTAGGAATGAGCTGGTCCTCCCCCTTGTGTTTGGTTTCAGCATGGCACGAGGTGTGAGCACCCATGTATCACTTTGGTGAGCTTACTACCATTTTCATCCAAACAAGCATAACAATACAAACATTACCTCATATCATTTGTATCATCATCAACTAAGACATTGGAGCATAAGAGATATTACAAAATTATACAACAGTCCAACCAGCTATTAAACATCAACAAATCGGTCTCAGTACCTCACAAGGTCGAAGTAAATTGATGAGTACATGGTTATAGGTTAATCATCACAGGCAGTTCTTCCAACGTTTAACAATGTAAAAGATGAGCATCAGCAACATGAAAGACTGAACCATGCAAAGAAGAAACAGCCAAGATGGTTTGGCAATGAGAGTGGTAGAAGGCTTCTCAAGAACTTTTTCATCTTCATAAGTGGTTAACAGATTGGCCTCAGATAATAGTTTTTCCTTGATTGACCTTGAGCTTGGAGCATAAGAAACACAAAAGGCAACATAGCAATGGTAAGAAACAAACATGAAAACCAATAAGAACTAGACTAGAGTTCCAGTACCTCACAAGCTTAAGGTCATCATTTTTTTGTAATCTAGTACACATGGCAGTTTAGTTATCATCATAGGCTTAACAAGAATATCAAAGACAATTACAAAGAAAATAGTTGGAACTGAGTGTCAGAAAAGCCATGAAGCCTTGGGACACATCCATCCCCTGCAATCAGGCACTCTAGCCGAGGAGCAAGCAAAAATTCAGATAGGGATCATGCATTTACAGCGTACCACATATTTAGATAAAAAAGTTAGTCGTACCCCAGATCTGAGTGTGGAACCAGAGGGAAACAACAAGGAACAAGTAGATCAGGAATAACAGGTCATAGATCTGAGTATGTAAGAACAAGAACCCTAGAAACATGGCATAACTCAAACAAAATCCGCACATAAATCAACAAAAGCACCACACAGTGAGGGAGAGGAGAGAGGCGCAGGTGAGGTCTACTATCACGGCACTGGAGGACCACCATGAATCCGTCGGTCAAGGTCGACTTCGGCGGTCAACCGAGATCAACGGGGAGCAAGAGGAAAGGCGCACCAAATCAATGGAGGAAGGAGAGGCGCGAAACAGGGGTGGTAACCCTAGCTGACACCCGCGCTTGCCGAGATGGGGGCATCTCCTGCACTTGCCCGAAGCATTCGCGCCAAGCATCGAGTCGTCCTACATCGAGAGGGAAGTGGAAATCGAGAAGATGGAGGTGTGCGGGATGGAGGGGGGTAGAGGTACAAGACCGAGTAGGCGAAACATGCGAGGAGGGAAACCAAACACGACGCTGGAACGAGGCCACCCAGGTAAACCGTGCGAGAACGGCCCGCTTCGGGCTACCAATCAGCCCCTAAGAAGACCCTGTCCAAAACATGCCAGCGTGGGGAAAGATCATTTATTGGACCAAGTGTAGAGCTGAAAGGTCCTAATGGCTAAAGGAGGGTAAATAGCCTATTAAAAATTTCTATAACAACACTAAGACAAATAATTAGTCAATAAGATGGCGAAGCAAATTTTGCGCTAGCACTATACTTGGGGTTGCAAGCTGTAACACCCTTGGTGTTACACTGTACAGCTTTTTGCTAAAACACTGCATGAGCATCATACTGATGTGTGCATGCATGAATTATAGAGTGTCAAGCAATATACATAACTTGAAACGTTCATCGGAAAACACGAAACAAATGTTATATTTTATGTCGCGTTGTATCACTTAGTGTTCTGAACGAATTTTTACTGAACGAAAATGCTATAGAACACATATGTGAAACTTTAATAAAGTTCGTAGTACAAACTTTGGAGGTGACAGTGAAATACTCGTGGTCAAGAATGGGAGTCACTAGCTAGCTTAATTGGTAGCCTAGAAATCGAAGTTGACGTAAAACCGATCGAAACTTAGTCACTTTTCTTAAGTCTGAAAATGGGTCGACGAAGCCGAGTTCGATAATTTTTATAGGAGGATCGGGTTGGGTAGTGGCATGGTTTAAGGGTTTGTTTTAGTAGCTTGATATACCATCTCGAGCGTAAAATGGTTGGTTTCGCAACTGGATCATCGAGTTGGGGTTTTGGGCAACTTTAAAAAGCGTGCAAATCACTTTTCCCGGCCAATTGCAGCGTCTGGGCGCGATCACCGCGCTGGCACTCATCGTCGCCACACCTGCTAGCCAATGCGTGCGCCATGCGCGGGCCACCGCGCTGGGTGGCCCTACCACGCGCGTTGTTGCTGTGCCCTGGCACGCCACGCATGTACACACACGCGCACAGCCGCGCGGACCTGCGCTGCCATCGCGTCCGCCTGCCGCCCTGCCGCCTCACGCTCGCCTGTGCGGTGCTGTGAGTGCTTGGCAAAACTTGGTCATGCCCGCACGTCGCCTTGCCGTGCTTGGCCTTGCCCTATCTGTGTTGCCAGCGCATCCGCCTCGATGTGACGCTTGCGCTGACCGGTGCCATGCCACCGCGGCGTAGGATGGAGCCGCCGGCGTCAGTTGCGTCGTCGGCATGCTTCATACTTGTTAGTGGTAACAGTAGGTAACTTAGCACCTTAGTCAGTAGGACTAGCTTAGTAACTTGATAGATGTATTTTCATCTTAAGAGCTGCTGTTGCCATATTACTAAGTGTTGCATCATCATTTCATGCATATAGATCATGAGTTGGTAGAGTTCGTGCCTGTGGACAAACAAGAATATGACAAGGTCGTTGAGGAGTACGAGGAGGAGATCCTCATGCAGGAGGGAGCCATGGAGCCTTTTGGTGCTGACTTTGCTGACCCACCGCCTGCCCAAGGCAAGCCCCGATTCATAACCCCTATTTTTAATGATCACTGAATATATATATGATTTGCATTTATGTTACATGTATTTTATGGAAACCACATGCATAAATATATCTACCTATGAGTCCTACTAGTACAGGTCGAGTAGCTGCTATGCTTAGGATTTTGGTAGTGTGAGTAACCTGCCGTTACTCATAATAGGTGATAATTATGATTACTCATGATAAAATGGTGGAAAGAAAAATGGTGACCGAGCATAGATATGGTTTGGGTACTGGTGGGTGTAAGGGGCTGTGTCCTGCGGCCAACAGGGCATATCTCAGTTACACTTTTTCCCTGTCTATGTTGGTTAAGGACCGGTCGTTTCAATGGACGCTAGGCAAGTCACAGATCTATTATCCCAAGCACATACTTGGGTATGAGCACAGGGAAGACTTATTGCTCTCTTGTTGTGGGTTCTGGCTCTTTCCAAACCGACTGATTGGAGGCTAGGATGGTGGAGGTCCTTGCACCGTACTAAGTCTAGGACTTAGAAGCGGGGGCTTGGAGTCCAAGTTTGGACGGGGACATGGACCCCTTGACAGGAGGGTGATGGGTTGGTCCTGCTTGTGCTTGGGGTACAAGTGGGGCATGTGTTTTCGAGGTACCCAGCTGAGGACATTGATTCATGAATCACCGCTGAGTCGGTATGGCTTGTCTTAACTCTAGCATCATAGTAAGAACTGAAAGATGGAAGGTGATAAAATGAAACTGTTTGCTCAACTCTTGCTTGAAAGTAGAACATGTGCTTACATAGAATGGATAGATAATAAATTAATACGGCTATTAATAATATCATAAGTAAGGACTCACTAATAGTATTGCTTTCTGTCAAAAAGAAAACCATCAAACCATAAAGCTTATCATGTTCCTGGGAGTCAGGAAATTATTCCCACTAGTCGAATAAGTCTTGCGAGTACATTGTGTACTCAGAGTTTATTTACCCCTGTTGTAGGTAATGCTTGAGAAAGACAATTGTGTGGAGGATTCTTCTAGGGGGTATAGACGGATCCTCGTTCCTTATCGCTAGATGTTTATTTTTAATTTTGCTATTTAATATTCCACACTCTGATAATTGGCAATGTAATAATGAATTTCTATGAACTCTGGATGTATGAAATGCATTAAGTATTGTAACTCGTTCTCATTATTGGATCCTTGGGGGAAAATGTGGATCTTTCAGGTTCTCCCTTGGGGTGTGCCCGACGGATACCGCTCGCTGTAGCTTACTTTCGGGGTGCTTAGTGTCTGGTGGAAGATGAGCGCCTTCGTAAGTGTGTTATTTTGGGCAGTTCTGCCACAGTTGGTACTAGAGCCAATAATGGGTTACGAGTTCATCACTCTTTTCCAAAACTTAAAAATTTGACCAACAGAAGTTTTGCAAAAAATAGGATGCGCTAAAGTTGTGTAAATAAGTATAAGCCCTAGCAATATGGTCTATCTAGGATAGCGACACTGATTTATGTAATCAGTTTTCTATAGGTACACTGACTTACATTGCGTAAGAAATCACTTAGCATACGGAAAGTGAGTGTGCGATGTGCCAAAAATTTGTGAATGCCGCTATATTCCAGTTTGAGTGAGCGTGCAGGCCGATACATGCATCATGATAGTAGCATCTTGCTTAAAACTAAAGCCCCCCCTACATGTATAATTTGGATTAGTAAATTGATAGGATAAGAAAATGAATGCTTTAATAAATGTCTTGTCATCCTCTAATCCCTTGTTTCTGATCTAGGAGGTTGTCCTAAGTGGTTGGTTTCTATCTCTTACAGATGAATCTGAGGTTCGGACGCGGGAGCACCAATGCCGGTGCATGCCATGGTCTCGACGAGGGCCAAGGCGAGAGTGGCTGGGCCAATGAGCATGGCAATGGGGAGAGCCATGAGGCTCCACTTCTGGCTCCTCCTTTTCCACCGCTGCCACCACCGATGACTCACGTGGAGATGATGGCGGAACTGATGGCTGCTCGCCGTGAGTCAGCCCATGCCATGGAGCTAATGGCACAAGCTATCGCTGGCTTCGCCCGTGGAGGCCATAGGGGCAATGGTGGGAATGGGGGTGGTGCCCATGGTCCTAAGGGACTCTCCTCTTACCAAGATTTCCTCAAGACCCACCCGCCCACTTTCACACCGATAGCTGATCCCCTAGATGCGATGCACTAGCTCTGCATTCTGGAGCAGAAGTTTATGTTGCTCAACGTGGCTGATGATCAGAAAGTGTGCTTTGCAGCACAACAGTTGTTGGGGTCCGCGAGTGCATGGTGTGATACCTTCAACGCCATGTAATAGCCAGATCACCAGGTGACCTGGTAGGAGTTCACCGCAGTGTTCAGAGAGTTCTATATTCCTGCTGGTGTCCTCAATAGGAAGCTGACTGAGTTCCTGGATCTTCAGCAAGGGGGTATGGCAGTGATGGACTACGTCAATAAGTTCAATCACTTGTCCAAGTATGCTAGAATTCATGTGGACACCGATGAGAAGAAGAGGGACCGCTTCTATCGCGGCCTCTCTTACAGCCTTCAGGAGAGATTGTATACTGGGAACTATTAGACCTTCGAGGCCATGATGAATGCTGCCATCACCATGGAGGGCTTGCAGTGGGATTCCTAGGCAGAGTGGAAGAGAAAGCGGGTGGCCATGGGGTCTTCTAGCCACCCTCATACTCAGAAGGTACAGGTTGTTCGACGGGTGCCCTATCAATCATTAGGCGGGCATTCATTTTGGCAGCCTCGGTATACTTCTTAGACTTCTTCCACATAGTACCATGCACCCACTTAGTAGGTGCAACCCCAGCAGCCTCAGGGACAGCAGGTCCCACCTCGCTAAGGATTGGGAAACAAGCCTGGCGCTTGTTTCAAATGTGGCAAAGATGACCACTATGCCCGAGAGTGTCCCTAGAACTAGCTAGCCTAGTCTGCTCAACCATCGGCTAACTCTAGGCTGGTTTGGAGGATAATGATCAAGAAGAAAGTGCCAGCCAGCCGATCTAGATAGGTGAATTTCATGGATGCTGAGCAGATACTACAGCAGGAACTAGTGATGGCTGGTATGTTCACCATTGATTCCTATCTAGCTTATGTGTTATTTGATTCTGGTGCATCACATTCATTCAAGAGCATGGGATTTGTAGACCGGCACAACATACCCCTTATGGCCATACCGTATGCCTATAGAATTCATACTCTAGGTGCGCAGATGTGCATCAATACCTAGACGGACACAGTATGCTTGGTATTAGCCACCCACACTTACCACCTAAAGTTCATGGTACTGCCTGGGCAAGGTATTGATGCTATTCTTCAAATGAACAGGTTGCGGGTGTATGGGGTAGTCTTGGATTTAAAGTGGAGAATTGTGGAGTTACGGCTTCCTTCTTCTGAGGATAGGATGTCTCTTCTAGTACCCTCAGATCTAGTCTTACCTGTTGCTGCTCATGCTGAAGCCTCTCCTGATCTTGCCTCTATTCCAATAGTTTGTGTGTTCCTAGATGTATTTCCTGAAGATCTACCTGGGTTTCCACCAGACAGAGAGGTGAAATTCTCCATTGAGCTAGAGCCTGGTACTGCTCCTATCTCCTGGCACCCGTACCACATGGCTCCAAAGGAGTTGGCTGAAATGAAGAAGTAGTTGGAAGAATTGATGGAAAAGGCATCATCCGTCCTAGCTCTTCACCATGGGGTTGTCCAGCCATTTTTGTGAAGAAGGATGGTACTCTGTGGATGTATGTGGACTACCACCCACTTAATGTGGTAACAATTAAGAACAAGTATTCTTTGCCCCGTATAGATACTTTGTTCGATTAGCTAGCTGGTGCCAAGGCGTTCTCGAAGATTGACCTCCATTCAGGCTATCATCAGATCAAGATCTAACCACATGATATACCAAAGATACCTTTTTCTAGTAGGTATGGGTTGTATGAGTACCTAGTAATGTCTTTTGGTCTCACCAATGCTCCTACCTTCTTCATGTACATGATGAATTCGGTCTTTATGCCAGAGCTGGACAAGTTTATTGTGGTGTTCATTGATGATATCCTGATATATTCCAAGAATGATGAAGAGCATGCCCATCACCTTTAGATAGTACTGGCTCGATTGAGGGAACACAAACTATATGCTAAATTCAGGAAGTGTGAATTCTAGTTAGATCAAGTGCAGTTTTTGAGGCATGTGTTGACACATGATGATATCTCTGTTGACCCCATCAAGGTGCAAGATTTACTGAATTGGAAGTCTCCCAAGTCTGTGCACCAGAGTCGATAGTTCTTTGGTCTAGCTAGGTACTATCGGCGTTTCATTCTGGATTTTTCTAAGATAGCTCAACCAATGACCAAGCTACTCCAAAAAGATGCCAAGTTTAGCTAGAGCCTAGCCTGTGAAGGAGCCTTTCAAGCTCTAAAGACATTTTTGACCACTGCTCCTATGTTGGCCCAACTAGATATTGATAGACCCTTTGATGTATATTGTGATGCCTCAAAGATGGGGTTGGGATGTGTGCTTATGCAAGATGGGCGTGTGATAGCTTATGCCTTACGCCAACTGAAAAAGCACGAAGTAAATTACCCCACCCATGATTTAGAGCTGACTATTGTTGTCCACGCTCTAAAGATTTGGAGGCACTATCTGTTGGGTAACAAAGTACATATTTTCACTGATCATAAGAGCCTTAAGTATATTTTCACTCAGTATGAGTTGAATATGTGGCAAAGGAGATAGTTGGAATTGATTAAGAATTATAACTTGGAGGTACATTACCACCCAGGAAAGGGCAATGTAGTGGCTGATGCTTTGAGTCAAAAGTCACATCAAGTTGAGGAAATACCTTTGTCCCTCAACCATGCAGAGGTGTTGGCTCACATGAAGCAGGACATCACTCGGCATGTCGTAGAGTGTGACACTTGTGGTAGAGTTAAGGTAGATCATATGCATACTCTAGGATATCTACAGCCCTTGCCCATTCCTGTTTGGAAATGGGAGGATATTTCCATGGATTTCATTGTGGGTTTACCCCGCACATCCAAGGGCGATAACTCTATTTGGGTCATTGTGGATCGCCTTACCAAGTCAGCTCATTTTCTCCTAGTGAATTCCACATATTATGCCAGAAAGTATGTCGAGTTGTACCTGGACTGAATTGTGACCCTACACGGAGTTCCCCTTAATTTTAACACTTTTTCAAACTTAATTTTAAATCTAACACTCTTAGTTTTTTTTAAAAACTAACACTTTTGGCCGTGCCTATTACCCTGGCGCGGCCCAATGCCTATGCCACGCCATGCATGGTGGCGCGATAGAGGGCTGACGTGGTAGCGACCAGAAGCGCTGGCCGCTGACGTGCTAGGGCTCTACCGCGCCACCGATCTTGGCACGACAGAGCCAGGTATAACCTCTGCCGCGGCCCACGTGCCCGAGCAGTCATCGTTCTCCAAGTAGCGCAGCAAGGCTGGCCGCCACACCCGCCTTCGCCTATGCCTGCCCATCGCCATGGACGCCGTCTGCCGCAGCCGCGTCCACCCACGCCAGCCAGCCCGCCCGCGCCAGCAAGGCAGCCACGTCCGCCCGCCCGTGCCAGCCAGGCCACCGACTGTCGGGTGCGGCCACCATGCCCGCACGCTGGCGTGCCTCCCCCTCTGGCCAGAACCTCCGGTCACGCACGGCGGCTGCCCTGCGCCTGCGCCTCCTGGCCCGGTCTTGTGCGCTGCAACGAGGTACTCCACTAATATAGTTAGCACACTTAATAAAGTTAGTAAAATTATTAAAGTATAGTTAGTATAGTTAGTAAAGTTAGTTAGTTTAGTTAGTATACATAATATAATAAGTTAGTATAGGTAGTAAAGTTAGGTAGTTTAGTTAGTACAGTTATAGTATGCCTTGTATAGATGTTAATATTTGATTTGTTAGTATAGTTATAGTTAGAAAATATATTAATGTTAGTATGGACATTACGTACGATGATTTTGATGACTTAATGAAGTTTCTTGAAATGCTTCTGTAGATGGATTGTTGTGTTAGAGTTTTGCATGGAGGAAGTGTTAGGAGGGAGGATGGTATGTTTGAGGATATGGAAGAAGAATTGGAATGGTTTGATGAACCTCCTAGCTTCAACGACCTTTGTGTCCATTTGAATATAAAGTTTGACGGTGATTTTCACACTAAAGGGGATGTTTGATACTGGGAAGACTAGGGCACACTATGTCCTCATGCCCTTGTGCGACCCTGCTCACTGGTTCTGCTACACTAGGGTTCTCCAAGGTTCTAATGTGCCCATGGTTAAGGTGGTGGTGAAGAATGGGTACAGGATGCATGGTGTTCAGGACGGCCCATCTATTGATGGTTTTGGAGGCAATGAAAAAGAATTAGGGGTCGAAGGGGAAGCAACTCAGGATAACATGGATTTGGACGGTCAGTTGAGGCATGAGTAGTTTCATTCAACTGCAGTAGGCTATATAAGCAATGACTTCGATGTGAATGAGTTCGAACAGGAAGAGGAGGAGCAGGAGGAGGAGGACAGGATCGGTGATGTAGTTAGCAGTGATTCAGATGATTATGATGATGACCAAGGAGGTACAGATGCTATGGAAACAATGGCTGATGCCATGCTAGTACCTGTACATACTATGCCATTACTAGTACCAACTGAGGTTTTGCAAGGTGTCCATGCTTAGGGTAGACTAGTCACAGATTTGGCTGCAGATGATATCCCCTATGATTCATGGGCTAGAATTAGCGAAGCGCAGCAGTATGTTCCATCACCACCTTACACAGTGACTGAGCTTGAGCAACTAAGGTCCAAGAACGTACCTTTCAGGGGCATTCTGAACTATAGGGATGTCAGCATGATGGATATGGTAGTTTGTGATACCGGTCTCCAGATGTGTAGGAATTCATTGTATAACCATGAGACAGAAACCCTTAGGAAGGGGATGATATTCAACACAATGTTAGAGATGAAACTCTTCCTTTAGGACTATGCTGTGTACCACCATAGACCATACACTGTCACTCATTTGGACCAGGAGTTGAGGTACCACTTGATATGCAAAAACGGTTATCTGTGGAGGTTAAATGCACGAAGGAGACAGAGTGATGGCAAGTGGAGGATAACTAAAGTTGTTGAACCCCACACTTGCCTAGACAATAGGGGGAAGGAAAATCATCATCAGCTCACTGCACGTTACCTTGCCCGTCGTATATTGGGGCTCATTGATGACAATAATGACATCTCGGTGTCTTCTTTACAACAATCCATATCTAGATTCGTTAGGTACGATGTGACATACGGAAAGGCTTGGCGTGCTAAGCAAATTGCTCTGGCGATTCGATGGGGTACTTGGGAGGAAGCGTATAACAGGGTGCCCCGCATCTTATGTGCAATGCATTATTGCAACCCTGGCTTGAAATGGTTTGTGGACATCGGAGTGATGTTTTTTTGAGACCCATGGAGGCATGTCCTCTATCGTGTGTTCTGGTCGTTTGCGCAAACGGAACATGCATTCTAGTTTTGTCGGCTAGTCGTACTTATTGATGGCACTTTCCTGACAGGAAAGTACAGGGGCACCTTGATGATGGCTACTGCTGTTGATCCTGAGGACCAGATAGTACCCGTGTCATTTGCTTTGGTAGAGGGAGAGAACAATGAATCGTAGTCATGGTTCATGCGGCTTCTACGTGTGCAAGTGCTTGGCCCAACTTGCACTATATGTTTGATCTCCGACCATCACGCATGGCTTCTTAATGCTACAGCTGAGCATATAGATGGGTTCCCGCCTCTAGTACATAGATGGTGCATGAAACACTTTGCTGCTAATTTCTGGCGGCGTCAGCGGAAGCAGGAGGTATGTGACAAGGTAAAGGCTCTATGTTGTGTACGTATAGAGCACCAGTTCATGGAGATAAAGAGAGAACTAGATAAGATGGTAAATGCAGCCGGAAAGGCCTGGTTAGAGGCGCAGATGGAACAGAAGGCTCAGCGGGCATTAGCATATGACGAGGGGGGTTTCAGGTATGGCATCATGACCACTAACTCCTCAGAGTCCTTCAACCGTGTATTCACCGGAGTTCGATCTTTGCCTATGTCTGGAATTGTTGAGTTCTCCTTTCATAAGTACAACGAATATTTTGTGAAGAGGTGGGAGCTTGCGCAGAGGAATATAGCTAAGCAGGGGCATTTTGGAAAGGCCAAAGCTTAACATTTGAAGGAGGCCAAGGAATTGGCCAAGCAGCACACCGCTGAGCCGTATGGACCCCGCCGCCATATCTTTAGTGTACGGGGTAAGGGTGGCACAAGCCTAGGCGGCGAACGTTATGGTGGATGAAACTACTGAGTTGATCTTGAAAAGGTAGAGTGCAGTTGCAACGTCCCTCAGATCATGCGTGCCCCTTGCTCTCATATGATCATGGCCTACAGGGTTTACGGGTACAACTATGAGGATCTACCATATATGTCACCCTTGTATCTCCATTCGAACACCGTTAGTATTTGGGAGATGAGCTTCGAGCCATACCTTGACCCAACACAGTGGCCACCTTATAATGGTTATGACTACATGCTGCATCTGGATCTAATGAAGGTAGGGAAGGGTAGGAGGAAGAAGAAGTGACTGAAGGGGGACATGGACGCTATGAGAGGGTACGACAAAGACATGTATGGCGGGGGAGACTTCAACGAGACCCGTGGCAGGAATCTTTGCTCCGTTTGCAAACAATCTAGCCACAAGGCTAGCCGGCATAGAAGACAGCAGGTGATTTCATATTGTGTTCATATTGCATAACAAGTAGTTCAAATTTTGCAATGCTACATAATGTTAATCTAAGAATTGTTAATTTGAATACTCCAACCCTTTGTTTATCATTTTGTAATAGGATGGCCCCTCCCACGCCGCACCAGCTGATCCCCCTTCTTGATGTGGAGTACGACAACCCCCTTCTTGTACCAGACGACGAGGTTCATTACGTCGTGGGACTTAGTTCATTACGTCGAACTTATGTCGAACGAATATTGTCGTCGAAAACTTGTAGACTCATAAACCAATGAAAATATTGTATGGCAACTTATCATCCATTTATTTGCTTCATTTTCATTTTGTAGATCACTTGTAGTTTTGTACAGCACCTCTGCCTGTAAGCCCACCTTCGCTTGTAGTTCTGTAGTTTTGTACAGCACAGACGCGCCGTGGGCTATGGCGCGATAAATGATTACGTTCATTTTAGAAATTTTGAACGCATGATACAAACAGATGTGATCACTTAAGATCGATCTTGGGTAATTCGAGTACATGATACATGGTACAATACATCAGTAGTTCAAATGGAATATAAGACAACACAATAGAATTTCTACTACATGGCTACATTGATCATTAATAAAGCATGGAACTAACAGACGACGCAATCAAAAACCCTCAGTCAGAAACATACTGAGTAAGCAACTCATCGTCTGAGTACCAATCCTCAACCACAACCTTGTTGCTATGGCTAGGCTCACCTGTGTTGCTCTAACCTGCCTATCGCCTATAGTAAGCAGCCTCCGCTTCATCTGCGGCTGTTGCGGCCTGAGTGAAGAACGTGTCGTCATCCTCCTCCGCCTATAAGCCCACCTCTGCTAGAGCGATGAGCTCGTTCAGTCTGCTAGTGTTGTCCTCATCCTCCTTTGCCTACAAGCCTGCCTCTGCTACAACAATTAGCTCACTAAGTCTGGCAGTGTCGTCCTCATCCTCGTCCCCCATCATCAGACAACACAATCGGTGATTCAACGGTACGACTAGCTCGCTTTCTATGCTCATCTAACTTCTTTTCCTCGTACCTTGCACGAGTCACATCTGCAGCATGTTCCTTGCTGTATCCAATCCCTTCATGTATAAAATGCAATCAGTTAGCAACGTGATTATATTACATTTACAATCAGGCAACGAAAATAGGCGTTCAAGCACTCACTAGCACATAATGCAGCAACATGCTCATTCAAGACCTGTATCTGTACTCTTGTCTCCTCCCTTGCCTCCTTCCTTGCCCTCTCCTCCTCTAACGTCACCCGTCTCTCCAATCCCCATTTGTTAAGTTCAACATCGATCGGGTTACAAATACCGCGCTGTCTAGCAAACTCACGCATCTTTTCTTTGTGATGTTTAACGAATAGGTTGATGTAGTCAGGTCCATATCCCCACTTCCTTGCAATTAGTTGCCTCTTCTTCAGTTCATCCAAGAACTTAGCTTGACCATCGTAATATTCCCACCTGCATTTTCTAGTGCTCTGTTCAAAAGAAATATTATATCATATATGTCTTAGCAAAAGAAACAAAATACGATTTTATGTTTACCACAAAAATAACGAACCTCTTTGTACTCAACCATATGGCCGCAATAATGGCCTATTCCAAGCTCTGAAGGGACTAGGCCATAGTTAGAATTAACATCACATTCGCACTTGACTGGTGGTGCTTTGTAAATTAACCTTTCTTTCTTCTTTTGTCTTGCTTTTGGAGGTTCTTTGAGCCATTTGTTCTTAGGACCATACAACCACTCCTTGAAATGACACTTCGCCATTGTATACAGCTAAATAACATGACATTAGTACATGACACATATAGCTCAACATTTCAACACATACACTTTGCACTTATTTCATGCTTTTTTGGACACACAAACTCCAACGTATTGTCAGGGTTTATCACGGCTCGGTCTCCACAATGGCATAGAGGAGGTTCCTCGAGTCGTCTAACTGCGGCTAAGTGCTTCTCCTTAGCCGTCATTGGAGGGGGGTTAGGGGGAGGTGGAACCCACCGCTCGAAGTGCTCTCTGGATGTCGCCCTCTCCACCAATCGTCGAAAAGGAGGTACCTGGGGTCAAACTTGTTTGCACCGTCGATCCACTGAAAGAAAAAGCACCTCTCATGGGCCTACACAACAAAAATTCAATAAAATATTAGTAACCTAGTAATACAAATGAAGAAGAAAAATATACGGAAATAACTACTTACATTAAAATGACTGCACGTGTAGAAGCAACGAGCCGCTGTGTCCGGATGTCTCGATTGAAACACATCGGTCGGACGACCACAGTCACAATTAGGGACATGGAGTTCAGGAGGGACGGGGGCATCTTTGCTAGACTCGTCGGGGTACATTTCTCTAGGACGACCCCGTTTTCGCCATAACTGCTCCCGAAACATGTCTTCCATCTAATAAAATAGTTCAAATTAAACACCAATCAAAACAACTCAAATTAATGTAAAATGTAATCATTTGCAATACAACTAAAATATTATAAACAACAATTATAGCAACAAAAATATACATGTCAAACATACTTCTAACTAAATAATTAACCTTAACATTGATAAAATCATACTAATATCTTCACCATAGTTCCCAAACATAATTTTTCTACTAACCTTAACTCCCATTCATAATATCCTATCCACCATTCAAATAAAAATAAAATGTGCGTCATTACCTTGAACTAGGACGAGGAAGGAGGGAGGCGGCTGGGGAATGGAAGGGAAGGGAGGGAGGTGGCAATCAATTAGAATAGAGGGAGTAATAATTGCTAACAAAAATTATAAAAAACACACATTTCTGGATCCACTTGTAGAAATATCAAAATGTCTATAGATGCGATCGCTATTGCATTAGAACTAGTTGAAGTAGAGAACTAATGGGGTGTTTGGTTCTTTAGTCGCTCCTAAAATTTATGTTGTTTAGATACTAATAAGGAGCATTAAATATAGATTAATTACAAAATCAATTATATAGATGGAGGCTAATTTGCGAGACAAATTTTTTAAGCCTAATGAATCCGTCATTAGCACATATTTAATGTAGCACCACGTTGTCAAATCATGGACTAATTAGGCTTAAAAGATTCGTCTCGCAAATTAGTTGCAAGTTGTGCAATTAGTTTTATAATTAGTCTATATTTAATACTCTATATATGTATCTAAACATTCGATGTGACAGGAATTTTTGGAGGTCCCATAGAAACCAAACAAGCCCTAGGTACTAAGTAATACTGTAATTGAAAAGGTTGAGTAACATGTGGTTGACTTGCTTTCATACACAGTACAGTGCTTCTTCTTTGTCAGGTATGTGAGAAAGTGGCAGTGACACGGGCAGCACGGCACGCGGCCAGTGCCTGCGCCTGCCTAGGATTCCCAGCAAGACAAGCCTGTAAGGGCCTGTTTATATTCAAAAATTTTTGAGTAGTATCCGTCATATTAAATCTTATGGCATATGTATGGAGTACTAAATATAGACGAAAAAAAACTAATTACACAGTTTGATGAAAAATCGTGAGACAAAACTTCCGAACCTAAATAGTCCATAATTAGATACTAATTGACAAATATAAATGAAATGATACAGTAGCCAAAACCTAAAAATTTTTGGATCTAAACGTGCCCTAAATCGATGAGGGGCAGTGCAGTGCAGGTACAAAGGCCGGACACCACCAGCTGCGCTGATGCGTAATCGGATTGGAAATCTAAAACGACAGAAAAATGGAGGCCCGTGACGACGACCCGTCGTCTCATGCCTCGTCCGCCCCTCACGGGCCACGGAGTTTTTTTACATATAAAAAACCAAAACCGACGGTGATTTGGTTCAGCAGTTTTTTTTAAAAAAATATAGCGGTTAGGTGTTAAGTACTTTTCATTTTCTTTCAAACTTCTCTGACTGGCTTAACGGTTAAGACCTCTCAATCTAGCCCCTGAGACCCGTGTTCGAGTGCTAGGCTGTCCAATTTTTTTTTGTTCAATTTTATAAATTATTTAATTAATTCGAAAAATAGCTCATCACTTCCGGTTCTAATTATAAACCGACAATGATGAGGGTACATCACTATCGATTCATTCCTAGTGATGTTGTGTAGCCATTTTTTTTGAAAATATAGTACTTAGGTGTTAAGTATGATAACTTTTTATTTTCTTTCGAACTCCTCCTACTAGCTCAACGGTTAAGACACCTCAACTTAGCCCCCGAGACCTGTTTTCGAGTCCCAGATGACTCAAAATTTTTGTTTCAATTTTATAAATTATTAAATAAATTTTCTCTTTTCACCTCCTTTCTCCATGGCCTTCTTAGCGTTCCTCTTCATCTCGGTCTAATCTGGAGACTGGAACAGTACACGTATCAAGTAAATAGATCACTCAACAGTCAACACACAAGCCACAGGCATTCCCATTCACATCTCCAGGAGCACATACATTAATGATCAATGAACATCTCCAGAAGCACATACATTAATGATCAATGAAGGTTGGAGCTACTACACCTTTGCTCAATGCCTACCGTGGGTTGGACTCCTTCGAGTATTGCGAGCAGGGACTACAAACTGGTTGGGGACCAGTGGCGCCGAGGAGCCGTGGATCCCTCACTACTAGTAGTAGCTTGGAAGAGAATGGCCGCCCCAATGTCCTTCTATCGGAAGTCTATATATATATATTTATATTTATATTTATATTTAGCTGGTGTTTAAATTCAGAGAGTAAAGTTTAGAAATGCTACGTCCGATGTCTAATCGAGTGTTTAAATAGTAATAAGGTCAGTCTCAATGATAGTTTTAAATAACTTTCATTCTCATTAATTGCTATGATACTTCGGCATATTTACTGAGTCAGCAGAGTATTAACGAGGATGAGAGATGAGATGAGAGTTTCATCAAGATCAAATATCCTTCGTGGTTATGTGCATAATGATTATATAGTTAACAATAATCTAACTATCTTTACGTGCATCAACAATGAGGGCCTCATTGTGATCAAGCCGTACGTAAGCAGGTTCGTCACCCTCTTGAAGGATAGGTACGGGTACGTTCGTCCTGAATGGAGGCATTTTCTGATAGCCCCTATAGTCTTCTTCGTCCGTCACTCCATCGACACCGACAATCTTTCTTTTCTCTTCTAGGACTACTTTTAGCCTTTCTTTTGTCTTGTTGTCCCTTGCATAGAAGGCTTGCATAACATCTCTTGCAAGAATAAAGGGGTCGTCTCTGTATGCGGTCTTAGTGAGATCAATGGTAGTGAACCCTTTGCTGTCAGTGTTGATTTCCTCGAGCCGGACCCACTGGCAGCGAAAAAGAGCTGCCTTCAACGGACCGTAGGCTAGCTCCCATATCTTCTCTATGAAACCATAGTATGTCGCCTACACGTTGCCGTTTTTGTCGTGAGCATCAAAATGAACACCACAATTTTGGTATGTGCTCTTTCCATCTTGCTTTTTTGTGTAAAATGTGAATTCATTGATCTCATACCCTTGGTACTTAAGATATGTACTCGAAGGTTCCTTGGCTAAGGCATCCAGTTGATTACCCAACTTTATTCCAAGCAAGCGACGTCGCAACCAGTTGACAAATTCCTCCTTATGTTTTTATCTAGCCAAGCCTATGACCTGCTCGGATACAGAGTTTACAGCGATTGCCTATGCTCGTCAATGTATGGCATCACACCCTCGGCTTGCTGGAGAACAACGAAATGTGCCTGTCTGAAAGAAACATGGTCGTCTACTGTAACAGATTTCTCCCCAATTGTTCCTTTGCCACGTAGTCTTCCCTCGTGACGAGATTTTGGAACTCCGACCCTTTTGATGTCCAGATAATATGTGCATAACTCAATGGCCTCCACCGTTGACCATCCTTCAACCATGTCCCCTTTTGACCTGAATCTATTCCTAACATACCTCCTGAAAACTTTCATCAATCTTTCGAAAGGGAACATCTGATGCAGGTACATTGGGCCAAGGGCTCTAATTTGGTCAACAAGATGAATGAGCAGATGCAATGAGATATCAAAGTAAGTCGGCGAGAAATGCATCTCAAGCCTAATGAGAGTTTCGGATATGTCCCGCTGCAGCTGCTCTAGCGTGGACACATCAATGACCTTTTTTGAGATCGCATTGAAGAACGAGCAAAGCTTTATGATTGGGGCGCGAACCTTTGGGGGGAGGATACCATGCAGGGCAACAGGGAGCAGCTGAGTCATAATGACATGACAGTCATGGGCCTTCATAGGGCCATAGTTGAACTTGAGTTCTCTCATGTTCACTAGCCTCTTCGGGTTCGCACAGTAGCCCATCGGGACTTTGAGTTCATTGAAGAAAGAAATAAGTGCTTTTCTTCCTTCTTCAATGTCCATTGCGTAACCAGAAGTTTGAACTAGCCATTCTCTAGTTCCATGGGATGCAGCTCCTTCCTGATTCCCAAGTGTTGCATGTCCAGGCGTGTGGCTAGTGAATCCTTCGATGTCCCCCTGGTGTCCATCAAGGTGTTAAGAGTGTTAGCGCACATGTTTTTAGTGATGTGCATAGGATCAAGATAGTGGCGTACACTTAGAAATAGCCAGTAAGGTAGTTTCCAGAAAATTGCTTTTTTCTTTCAAACGCTCCCATCAGGCGCTGCTACTGCATTGTCCCCCTTCCCAAGGACAGCCTCCAGTTTGTTGAGTTCTCGAAGTATCGCAGGCCCATCTCGATATTTTAGAGCTAAGCGTTTCTCAATAGTACCGTTGAAATCTTTTCTGTTCCTACGGTAAGGATGATCCTTAGGTAGGATCCTACGGTGTTCCATATAAACTATCTTTGAGTTATTTGGTAGATTTCCCGCATCGGTGTCGTCCAAGCACTCGACACATCTAGTATAGCCTTTTGTCTTCTCTCTAGACAACGAACCTTGACCTGGCAGGTCGGTGATTGTAGCGATAAGTGCTCCCTTGATCATGACATGTTCCTTTTTGTACTTGTCCTAAACATCTGGCACACCCTTTTCAAACATCTCTACTAGTTCATCGATCACTGGTTCTAGAAACACATCGATGTCATTCCTAGGTTGTCTTGGCCCTTGGATCAGTAGTGGCATCTGGATGTACGACCGCTTCATACAGACCCAAGGTGGAAGGTTGTATATACAGAGCGTCACTGGCCAGGTGCTATGATTGCTTCTGACTTGGTCGAAAGAATTCATCCCATCTGTGCTAAAAGCAAACCAAAGGTGCCTTACCTCTCCACCGATGTCCTTATAGAACATAGTATTGACAGTCCTCCAGTCATGCCCATCGGCGGGGTGCCTCATCATTGTATCTTTCTTACGGTCTTCGCCATGCTAGCGCAACAGCTTGGCTGACTTTGCACATGCAAACAACCTATGCACTCGGGGAGCTATAGGAAAATACCAAACGACCTTTATGGGACCTCCTCTGGTCTTGGTACCCTCATCTAACGGCCCTTCCTTGTACCATGGAGCTTCACACTTGGGGCACTTGTCCAAGTCTTTGTATTTTTTCTCCATGGTACAATATGCAATCATTGGAACACGCGTAGATTTTTTCAACCTCGAGGCCGATGGGGCAGATCATTTGCTTGGCCAAGTATGTCTTTTCTGGCAACTCATTTTTTTCTGGGAGCATTTTCCTTATTATACCTAACAATTGATCGAAGCCTTTATCGCTCAATCCATTTGTCGATTTGAACTCTAACAGCATGATGTTGGCTTTCAGTTTGCTCATTGGCCAATCCCTATATAATGGTGTTTTGCCATCTTGTCTTATATTCTCTAGCTTTCTCAGCTGTCTTTCACTAAGACATCCGGTCTCTACATTACATAGCAGCTGAGAAATGCCATCGTTATCCTCGGTGTCGTCAGCTAGCGTGTTCCTAAACACATTATTAACTGTGGCCATAGGTTCCGTGTTGACACCGGGTTCCACGTCAGTATTGTGGATGGCTACGTCAGGCATGTCCACATAATCATCGTTTTCCTACAGAACATTCACACCAACCTTGCCATGCATAGTCCATATTGTATAGTTTGGCATGAACCCCCTGGTAATCAAGTGCGATCGTATAGACTCAATTTGATCAAAGTTTTTTTTGATTCTTGCAATCTTTGCATGGGCAGAAGACAGGGTTCCCATTTCCAGCATGAGCTTTAGCATCGGTGATAAACTGGCTGACGCCATGCATGTACCGTTTGTCTGTTCGGAACAGATGCATCCACTCTCGATCTATCTCTGCACAAAAAAAATACTGAAACAGTAATTACAAAGAATTAATAAGAAATCGAGCTTCATGAACAACAATTGTAGCTCGAAAGTACCATTTTTGGAAAACATTGTTGTACACTAATTATTAGAAAATTGAAATGGGTAGCCCCGGCCCTGTAAATTAAAAATAGTAGTAAAAAACAATTATTGCATAATATTAAAGAACAACTATTCTACTCTACTTCTAAGAACTAATTATATCATCATATACTAACAATGATGATCTTGACCACCATGGAATAATTAGCTAGGAATTTAAATGTGTTTATAGACACCAACCGTTTGGATAATGGATTCACCATAATTTAAGTCTTGCACAAATATCCAATTGGAAAAGTGCTCTCTAAAATAGAGAAAGAACTAGAATGAGAATCAAGCAATGTAGCCATCAAAACAAAGCTAATTAAGCAACAAAATCAAAGGAGTGGATGTTTGTTACTAACCTTAAAGCAAAAAGATCAAGCCATTTTTCAAAATCTAAGCGCTAGCTTCATGGTGAAGAGCAGCCACAACAATGGAGGAAAGAGCCCAAACGCGCGCCTCTGTTCTCGGGATGGAAGAGAGGAGGAAGAAGAGGACGTCTGCAGCCTTTTTGTGCTATAGGCTTATCACCATCGGTTCTTGGCTAGAACCGATAGTTATAGAGCCAAATCATTGCCGGTTTGTGGCTTGAACCGGCAGTGATAAGTGGCCACAAAAACACTGCCGGTTCAAGCCACAAACCGGCAGTGATGTGGTGCTTCATTGCTGGTTTTAGCCTAGCCCCAATCATTTTCTCATTTTCAAGCTCATAACCGGCAGTGAAGGTACATCACTGCCGGTTCTCATAAATCCGACAGTGATAATGCCGGTAGTGATGTCCAAATCTGGCGTAGTTTCCCCTTACGGGCCAGGGAGTTTTTTTTGTTACATATAAAAATGAAAGTTTTTTTAAAGTTGAACTCTACCGCATATGAAATCTACATTGGCCTCGGACAGGTTGAGGATTAAAGCCAGCAATAATCCCCTCTTTATCAAAAATTCAGCTCCCGGATAGAAAATTTTTTAAAAAAATCTTTAATTTGTTCATTAGTTAAACATGTTTTTGTTGTTTTGTGTGGGTGGAATTTGTGTGGTGCGTGTAGGTAGACTCATGATCATATCAACCGGCATAACAGACATGTGTAGTTCACACAAAACAAAATTCCAAGAATACTCGGCACAACATAGTAAGGACCACGAATACTTTAACCATGAAAAAGATACCCCAAAATAGACCCAAGCAAAAGTTGAGACGTGCCAAGTCTGCAACAATTCTGACAAGTTTTGGGCCTAGAATATGTGCCCCCAGGCCCTCCTAGTCGGTAGGTAGAGGCTTTACATTTCGAACGGGGCCTAGGCTTAGGCGGGCCATCTCGAATTTTTAGCATAAACACAAATGAAAATATTGTTTGTGACCAAGCTTAGGTTGAGAAAAAATTTCTGGGCAACGATACCTCTATCCAAGCTCTGCTACTAAGGTGAACGGGCTAGCTTGGTGAGCCAGGCTAAGTAGCCCGAGTTTGCTTAGGTCTACCCCGGAATCCCTCTAAGATCATGGTAGTAGTAGCTAGTAGAGTCTAATGAGCACATGGGACACAATGCCATCTAAGACATGGTGCTAAAATTTGGGGTGAGTGACCTTTCAAAAAAAATATTAGCACAGAGAAGGATATGGCAGCACAACCAAGGGATCCTTGGGTTCCACCTAGGTGGCTTAACAATTCATCGTCCTTCCTCCTCCTTTGATGCCAGGAAGGTTCGTCCACATGTCATCTACTTCTACATTCCTTCCTTCTTCCCCATGTGACCTTCATGTACTCATCATCCACTATAGTGGTTAGGTGGGTGGGGGTTTGGGTTCTAGGGTTGGTGCTCGATGATTGTCAAGGTCAATCTAGATCTCTCTAAGGATGGATGATGACTAGGGTTGTAGCCGGCTAGAAGGGGGAAGGGCGAAACCATTTGAGTGATAAGAGTATATCTAATGAGAGGAATAGGAAGTGGGGTAAGTTTAAGCTCCTTTACGGTAAGATAGGGTTAGAGGCGGAAAAGGATGACACATGGAGTTATGATCGAGGTGGCACTTGGCGCCAACTGCAGATGAAAGTGGTGGCCATATCTAGACAAGAGGTCACAATGTTATGAGCCATCAATGACTAACTAGGTAGTCCATGGGTTGTGGGTAGCCGATGATAATCAGCATGTCAATGGGCAGATAAAGAATGAGATGGGGCTGGGTGGCAAAAAGAAGTGCCTGGAAATGTGGAACATAAATAGCCTTTGCATAACCGGGCTAGGAGTAGCGACAAGGAGACCGCTTAATGGTGGTGGTGATTTATGTGAGTATGTGACATAAGGGCACCCGCAATGGTTAGAGCTAGTTATTAGCTCTAAGCCAACTTCTCCAATAGTGCTAACTTTTAGCACGTAGCTTTTAACATAGATGGCTCCACATGATATTCTCACATAATCTTGAAATGTGTGTAAGAGCTTAGCTCTTGATCAAGAGCTAGCTTTTCTCTCTCTTCTATTAAAATATGAGAAAAATGCTTAGAGCTAGCTTAAAAGCCAATTGTTGGAGCTGCCAAAACAAGCGTTTTTAGTCGCGGAGAAGCAAATAATCAAGAATAAATTGACTCAATAATGCACCATCACAGAACGAAGGGCATATATGGACCTACTTTGTTGGAGTGTTGTTGTTTGGTTGCATGTTAGCTTGATCGGGACTGCAAGGGTATGGGACATGAGAGGGAGGAAAATAATCGTAATTTCACATGCGAGGGAGAAGAATAATCCTAATTTCAGAAGATGGGTACTAGATAGTGTGGGATGGATGGAAGGAGATTACTTGGTGCCCCGAAGATAGATTGTATGATTGAAAATTTCAAGTGACATTTAAGAATATAGAAGAGTTGAGTTGTCGAAGCATTAACTGCAGTTAGTGGAAAAAGTTATAAACTATATACTGATTTTCTGTTCAATATGTAGCCTTTTCAGATCCAACCCATCGCCCCTCGGCTTAATCATTTGCAATGGTACCATAGAAATCTCGAGATAATTAATTTGGTGGGGGGTTTCAAGACAGGGCACTTCCCTACACGTTCAAATTATTTACATGTTTTGGAGCTAGCCACTGCATGGATTTTTTGCGCCTGATAATTTTTAGATTAGCAAGAGGACAAATTACGGCAATCTCTTCCACAATGATTGTAGCACACAGGCACACTGTCGGTGTTGGTCCAGATCGGCGCAGCTGCTGCCTGATTTGGGCAACCACTACTTTGCCATCACCAATTGACCATCAATCGTAGCCCTCCTGCTGCGACCTGTGATTGGCCCATGAAAGAGATCAACACATGCAGCGACTAGCGAGTGCTCGCCATGTCAGAGCATGTTGATGCTTAATTATTGGTTAATTTACTTCTAAGTCTCTGTAGCAGGGTCAGGTCAGGAAGAATCTGGGAGAGTTAATGATGAACAGTAATGATGCTGTTTGATGTCATGATCTCCCTTTTTGCTGAAAAGAAATCCCAAAGTACTGATGTGATTATTGTTCCCATGAAGATTATGAACGAGATGATAATCATGCATGCATCTTGCTTCAGAAGCTTATTAGAGCCTTAGAGGTCCCAGCTGCCTTTCTGAGGCTGGGCGGGCCCTTGGATCCTCTGGTTTAGCCTGCTCCTCCCTCTTTTTAATACCATGCAAGTTAGTATTTAATCAGGGCTTTCAGGGTTTTGTGATCGACCTATGTAGGTCTGAGTATTTAATCAGGGCCTTCACTTCAGGCAGTAACAGGATTAGACGAGTAACTAAGTATACGGGATACTGTACTGAAAAATCCCTTACTACAGTCGTTGTACAAGCATGATCGGCGACGTGCCGTCCTGCAATATGATCGATGTGGCAAACAACTCTGCTGCCCATGCCCATCAGCCCATGTTTCAAACGAGAGGGCCGATGAGAGATACTGTAATATATATACCACCATGAGGCCCGGCCCAGTTCATCGGCTCCCACGACAGGTCCCACTTCGGCCACCCAGACACACGTCTCCTCCATTTCTGAGGTCTTCTTTCTGCACCCAAAGCTTCCTCCCCATTCTTTTCTCTTCTCTTCTGTCGTCCATCTGAGTCCTGAGTAGGTGAGTGCACTTTGTAAATTTGCATTGCACTGAATATTTGGAGGAGGCTACACGTATGCTAATTACTTCTATCAAGGCAATGAGACTCTGGGATCGGTGTTGCTAAATGCTAATCTTTTGCAGAAATTGTTGGTATGATTTCTGTTTACTTGGTTGGTTAGGAGCAAGTCAAAGTAGTAGCAAGCCTGTTGGTTCATTAAGGATATAGTACTGAGGATTTTGTTTTTCAGATTCCCTTGGTAGTTTTATTGTGATGAGATTCAGTATTCAGCGTGGAACATTACGTGTGGTCTGATGATCTTTCAGTACTAGTGTCAATCATTTCATTGATCGTCTAGCCGCTTCGATGAAGTTAGCGTGATAATCGTGTCTTCTGTCTTGTTCCTATTTCTGGTGAACCGAGGTGATCGATTGGCAGTTGGCGCAATGCCTGTTCCTGGTTATCTTCCTAATTCATTTCTGTAACCAACGTCGTCATGCAGAAATAAAATGCAGATGGAGGGGACCGTGTTCACACCCTCCCTTGAGGGCGTGAAGCATGTCAAGTCGGAGAGTGGCGTGATTCTGTCCAAGCCGTTTCTCCAAGTATGCAAGCAAATCCTTCCAGTGCTAGGTAAACGAGAGATGTTTTGCATGGAGCTCATCACCGATGAGCATTACTAGTACCTTGATGTGGTTAGAGAAATGGCGTTCTGATTCTTGGATCATTATTGCAGAGAAGTTTGGGTCAGCCATGTCGATCGTCAAGACGGACATAGGAGGCAATATCACGGTAAGGCGAATCCGTTCCCGTTGCAAGTTTCATATATGTGCATCTGACTGGCTGCTACTGCAGTTTATGATGCCACATTCTTGATCTTGTGCAGAGGCTGGAGACAAAATATGCGTCGGATCCTACAAAGTATGAGCACTTGCACAGCTTGGTGAAAGTAGAAGTCAGCGCCAAGACAGCCAAAAGCTCTAGCAGCTGTACTAATGGCCTCCTCTGGCTGACAAGGTAATAACTCCCCAAAATTTGCGTATTTCAGCATGTTTTTGGAGATCGTATTTTAG
The DNA here is from genome assembly GCF_019320115.1 of Miscanthus floridulus. Classification (NCBI taxonomy): domain Eukaryota; kingdom Viridiplantae; phylum Streptophyta; class Magnoliopsida; order Poales; family Poaceae; genus Miscanthus; species Miscanthus floridulus. Next base: position 58,435,440 of record NC_089582.1, read on the forward strand.
TGTTTCGTTCATCAGCACAGCACATATCAGTATTGAACTGTTTTCTGCATTTGTTTGTCGACAGAGCCATGGACTTCTTTCCAAATAGACGAATAGTAATGATATTTTTCAGAAAAGCAGAAGTTGTAATGACATAAATCCAATTAACCCTATATATTAACCATAGATTACAGTCAAGACTAGTGGTGGAGGGCAATAGCCCGACAGGGGTGAACCCTAAGTGCAAATACAAGTCGTGAGAGAGGGAAATGTTGTTACATATGGAACAATTGACACCACACCACAAGATCCAATCGTAGTTGTTGCGGGGCTCGACAGCTCCATGTCGTGATAGAGTCCCTGCAGGCAGCGAGCAGTTATTATGCGCTCATACCTTCACAGCGTGCCGGAGAGCTTTGATCTTGGCCACCAGGACGCCGGTGGCGTCGCTGGAAAGAACAGAGGTGAAGAAAAGAAATCTTGCTGTTTGAGCCAAGAGGATTCAAATCAGAAGAGAGGAGGTTTCTGGATAGAGTTAGAGATGGAAATCTTTAGAGGGACGTGGTTAGAAGTCGAGCTTGTGCGTGAGGTGAGTGCGGACATGGGGAACAGAGAGTTGAATTGGACGTTTAAGGGCGTGATTGGTTGCTCCGGGGGAGGGGATCTAGGATGGAGGGCCGGTCCTGGACGGAGTGAGACAGGCTGAAATCATACACCTAGGTGTGTTTGGTTGTAACTTTAAGAGTGATACTGGATGACAATGAGTTTGTTTGGTTGCCTGCTTGCACCAATTTTAGGAATGAGTTGGTCCTCCTTGTGTTTGATTTCAGCATAGCACGAGGTGTGAGCATAACAACACAACCATTACCTCAGATCAATTTGTATCATCATCAACTAAGACCTTGGAGCATAAAAGATATTACAAAATAATACAACAGTCCAACTAGCTATTAAACATCAACAAATCGGTCCCAGTACCTCACAAGGTCGAAGTAAATTGATGAGTACATGGTTATAGGTTAATCATCACAGGCAGTTCTTCCAACGTTTAACAATGTAAAAGATGAGCATCAGCAACATGAAAGACTGAACCATGCAAAGAAGAAACAACCAAGATGGCTTGGCAATGACAGTGGCAGTAGGCTTCTCAAGAACTTTTTTATCTTCATAAGTGGTTAACAGATTGGCCTCAGATAACAGTTTTTCCTCGGTTGACCTTGAGCTTGGAGCATAAGAAACACAAAAGGCAACATAGCAATGGTAAGAAACAAACATGAAAACCAATAAGAACTAGACTAGAGTTCCAGTACCTCACAAGCTCAAGGTCATCATGTTTTTGTAATCCAGTACACATGGCAATTTAGTTATCATCATAGGCTTAACAAGAATATCAAAGACAATTACAAAGAAAATAGTTGGAACCGAGTGTTAGAAAAGCCATGAAGCCTTGGGACACATCCATCCCCTGCAATTAGGCACTCTAGCCGAGGAGCAAGCAAAAATTCATATAGGGATAATGCATTTACAACGTACCACATATTTAGATAAAAAAAGTTAGTCGTACCCTAGATCTGAGCGTGGAACCAGAGGGAAACAACAAGAAACAAGTAGATCAGGAATAGCAGGTCATAGATCTGAGTATGTAAGAACAAGAACCCTAGAAACATGGCACAACTCAAACAAAATCCGCACATAAATCAACAAAAGCACACACAGAGAGGAAGAGGAGAGAGGCGCAGGTGAGGTCTACTATCACGGCACTAGAGGACCACCATGAATCCGCCGGTCAAGGTCGACTTCGGTGGTCAACCGAGATCGACGGGGAGCAAGAGGAAAGGCGCACCGGAGCAATGGAGGAAGGAGAGACGCGAAACGGGGGGTGGTAACCCTAGCCGACACCCGCGCTCGTCGGGACGGGGGCATCTCCCGCACTAGCCCGAAGCATTCGCGCCAAGCATCGAGTCGTCCTCCATCGAGAGGGAAGTGGAAATCGAGAAGACGGAGGTGTGCGGGATAGAGGGGGGTAGAGGTACAAGACCGATCAAGCGAAAGATGCGAGGAGGGAAACCAAACACGATGCTAGAACGAGGCCACCCAGGTAAACCGTGCAAGGACGGCCCTAAAAGGATCAAGATGCCCAAGAGGGGGGGAGGATGAATTGGGCTAATTCTAAATTTTCTTTCAATAATTAAATCCTATGGTTAGCCCAATTAACCCCTTGTGTCTAGAAAAGTGTTTCTATCAATCTAACGCACAAAGGACTTGGAACCTATGTTCCAAACTTACTCTAGCATGGCAATTCTATGAATGTAAAAACAAGTATTGAATTGCTCAAAGTAAATGCTCAAAGTAATTGCTCAAAGTAAATGGAGAGAGAGGAACACGACGATGTTTTACCGAGGTATCGGAGAGTCACCACTCCCCACTAGTCCTCGTTGGAGCACCCGCACAAGGGTGTAGCTCCCCCTTGATCCGCGCAAGGATCAAGTGCTCTCTACGGGTTGATTCTTTGACACTCCATCACGGTGAATTACCCAAAACCGCTCACAACTTGAGTTGGGTCACCCACAAGCTCTGCCGGGTGATTACCAAGCTTCCAATCACCACCAAGCCGTCTAGGTGATGGCGATCACCAAGAGTAACAAGCACGAACTCTCACTTGACCACTCAAAGCCTAATGAGAACGATGGATGCACACTTTCTACTCTTGATTCACTAATGAGGCTACTCTCTTGGATTCACAAATCTCAATCACCTCACTAGGACCTTGCTCTTCTTGGCACTCACAAACATGTTTCTCAGCTGTTGGAATGAGCAAAAGTGACTCCACACATGAGTGGAGCTTCTATTTATAAGGCAGCCTGAAAAACAAACCGTTATGAGCCTCTGCGGGGTGACCGGACGCTCTGGTCATGTTGATCGGACGCTCCGGTCAGTTGAACCCGCACACTGGTATTTAAATGTTGACCAGATGTTGGCAGGGTCCGATCACCACTGATCGGACGCGTCCGGTCGCATTAAACCCTCACTGGATGCTTACTGTACTCGACCGGGCGTAGGATCCTCAGGGTCCGGTCAGTATTGACCGGACGCGTCCGGTCGTAGATTCACTCTTCTGGAACCTTACTGGGGTCGACCGGACACTGGTCCTCAGCGTCCAGTCACTCGACCACTCAGCGTCCGGTCGCACCGAACGCAATCATCTTGGTCAAATGAACTGACCGGACCCTACGGCCAGCGTCTGGTCGCATCGAAGCCAACGTCCGGTCAGCATTTGACCCTCCATTCACTTCTAACTCTCGAACATATGTGAATGAAGTTTGCTCCATAGGATCATAGGGCTGTTGTGGAGCTACCTAGTGCTAGTTTTAACAAGTGTGCACCACACCTAACTCACTAGACTCATCTAGGTCAAGCTACCCATCCATACCCCCCTTAATAGTACGGCCAAAGGAAAAACAAAGTCCTAAACTACTCTAAGTGTCTCTTCAACTCCAATCGACACTTAGAACTAGTCATCCTTAACCTTGTCATCCATCCTTTGAAAACCGAAACGATTTCCATCATAGGGGCATGACCACCTTGATTGCCCAATTGATCTCCATTACCATGACCTAACTTAATTGCCTCTGCAAAACACACGTTAGTCATAGTAATCTTGTATTGTCATTAATCACTGAAACCCAACAAGGGGCCTAGATGCTTTCAATCTCCCCCTTTTTGGTGATTGATGACAATACCACCTCGAGTATGTGAAAGAGTGAGGTTTTTGACATGCTTGGTTCATATAAGCTTTTGTCAATAAGAACCAAAGAGTTAAGCAAGCTTATGTGACCCAAGCCAGCATAATGTACTCAAAGGATATGAAATAAGGATGAGTACAAGTAATAAAGCTCATTTGCACCGGAGTATAAACATGGAAGCAAAAGCAAATGAGCATAACACAAGTGATATGACATATCAATGAATTCAAAGTAGAGAGCACACATGTCATATATCACAATCATGTAGATATCACTATTAAACACACGAATGCATAAAAGTAATAATGTATCACACAAAGACTCCAAATGTATATAATAGACTAATAGCTAACTAGCCCCCCCTAAAACTCACTCCCCCTGAGTCTACATACTCAAACCCTCTCCCCTTTGGCGTTAAACACCAAAACCTAAGGGTCGGTCGGTGGGACTGCAACGGACGAGCCGGACGCTGAGGTATGAGGGGCAAGCTGGAACTGGGCACCATCATCATCTGACCCTAAGCTCTGTACTGACTGACCCTCTGTGGCTAGAAGTGTCTCTGAAGCGGTCTGGGTTTGAGCTAGAGCAGGTGCTACCTGTGATGCTGCTGGTATATCTATCGTAGGATCTAAAGATGCGATAGAAGAAGGGAGCCTCTGAGTAGTCATGGTGACAGGAGCTGCTGTAGAAGGACCTAGGGCATACATATGTGGCGGTGTAGGCATCCCTGTCAACTCGCTTAAAGATGCTCCAAGACTCCTGGAGACTGACGTGTCAGGTACAAATAGCGAGGGTGACTGATCCGGTGTGAAGCCTGTCTGATATGGTGTGAACTGTAGGGCTACCACTGGTGAGGATAACCACTGGGACACCTATACTGTGGGAGAAGCAAATGGAGCTGGAGGCTGTCCCTAACTCTAAAGCCCATTAGGCTATACTGCTGGAGTCGTCATAGTGGTGGCAGGCTGAGCAAGCTGGGGCAAAGGCTGTGACTGTGGAGCCCCAAGTGTTGTTACTACATGCTGCATAAATCCCATAAGCTGCTGCTGCATGAGTAACTGCTGCTGATGCATCTGCTGCTGCTACTGCTGTCGCTGGAACTTGTCCTGACAAGCCTGAAACTGTGCAAAGTTGGCAGCGGTCTCCTGAGCCTGTCGTGCCCGATCCTACTGCATCCGCTCAAGAATAGCAATCAAAGCGAGGTCCATCTGCGGTGCAGGTGGAGCGGAGCTAGAACTACCGGCCTCTGCATCGTGTCTGCATGGAGGCATCTAAGGAATAGGTAGGTAGTCGTCATCCAAACTATCACTAGACTCGCTCCTCTCCTCCTGAGCCTCAAGCTCCTCCTCCTCAGTAGCGGCTATGCCTCTGATAATCTTATCCTACTGAGCTGTGGACTCTGGTACATCTGGACGACGGCGAGGCTGAGTGGGTGCCTGTGGTGTGCTATACCTGATCCTCTATGCCATGTTATAAGCTGGAAACTCTGTGGTGGCACCTCTGTACTCTGCAACCATCTCAGGAGTCCTAACTTGTATAGCCTTGAGCATAAGAAATGTGATCCAATGTGCATATGGAAGCTGCCTGCGACCCTTAAAGCCCTCAGCTATCATGTCCTCCATCTCAGACAGAAGAAGATCCGAAATATCGAACACTGTCTGCTGCATCAGGGCATTTAGGAGCCAAAGCTGAAGGTGAGTCAAGCCCTCTCTATATCCCATCCTAGGAAGTAGTGTCCTCCTAATGATAGCCTCTAGCACTCGAGCTATAGGAGTAAGATCACTGGGGTTCTACCTCGACCCCTCACCAAAGGGCTCCTTGAAGCAATGGCGCACAAGATCTGTAGGGGCACCAAACCACCATGAGGGCGCCAAGGAGGCTGTTGCTGTCCATAACATACCTCATGTAACCTGATAGGCTGCTCCTATAACCTTAGTATCTCCCTGGCCCTCTGACTCATCATCCTATAGTCTCTACCTCTAAATGCAAAGTGAATATATCTATGGTGTGGGTCAATATAGAGAGAAGCATAAAACTGACGATCCCAGGATGGAACATATACTCCAGTCCGTTCAATCAAATCTGTCAGCCTTGGCAGATATGCAAGGTAGGGGCGAATATGCTCTCCAGCTGCTGCGACTATAGCCTCAATGCTGCAAACCCGCTGAGATCTGAAAACTGCTCCACTATTCAGATATGCATTGTAGAAGTCTTCCTGGAGTGGTGTATAGAATCCCTCTGAAGCTCTCTCATCCCTCTTGGGTGGAAATCACACATCAAACTCCACAAAGTGAAGCTGCTGAACCTGCTTGGCCATGGCTGCCCTCAAGTCAAGGTGGGTCACTGGAGGTAGACCCTATGGACGAGGTGGTGGACGTGATCCCCTCCGCTGTGTCGGCGGCCTCGGTGACACTGGAACCCGGGTATGACTAGAGCGGCGTAGGAGTGGCTGGGGTGCCTGCTCAGTCTCCTTAGCCTACTGACCCTCCTGAGTCTGCTATGATGGCTACCCCTCCTGTGTCTCTTGAGCTGGCTAAGACTCTGCTGGTGGGGGCTACTGCTGTGACTCTTGCTATGACTCCCCCTGAGGCTGAGGATCCACAATGGGAAGATGTTGTCCTGCCATCATGATAGTCCCAGATGGACTACCATGAAGATGCTCAATCTCCTTAAGTCTACCCTACGCGTCTGGTGATAGATGATCTGCAATGACAACTCCACTACGGGCACCTCCTCTCTCGACACGCTCTGCTGCCTCAGCAACTGCTACTGCTCTAGTTATCTCTACATCAGGGTACTTCCTCTTCTTGGATGTAGTCTTCTTTGTCGCCTTGCCTTTAAGACCTATAGGCAGGCGAGGTGGAGGCCTCTGATCATCATCTCCTGGACCACCATCAACATTCTTGGTGCGAGCCATCTGATCTGACTAGAACCACTACCGTTGACAAGATCAACTGTCCACTGACACTTTTGAGGCCTGGCCTCGATCTGTACTCACGAGCTTGGCTTCGAGTTAACTGACAACAGCACCTATCACCTCAACAACACCGACTTGCTGCACGATGGAATAGATGGATATACAAGTAAATACGATATATCTAATAGATGTGAAACCTTATGAGAGCAAGCAATGTAGGTACGAGATTGAATCGACTAGCTTGCTACCTGATGAACCGACGATCTGAAGAAAAGGAGAGATGCATCACGTGGGGGGAACATCAGGACCGCTAGGGTTAGGGTTCGCGATGAATCGATGGCCCTGATTGCAATTTGAAGTTAATGCTTGTAATAGCAATGCAGGTTAGGTCACAATGGCATTGGAGTAAGGGCTTACCAGCATGGAGCAATGGGTGAGAGCTAGCAGTGAATCTTGGTGACGAGAGCTGATGGTGGAGCTAGGACACCGAAGCTTGGCACGGTGGCTCGGTGGCGCACAGGAATGGCATGGCGCTAGGGCAGGCGCAACACAAGGAGGCGCTGGCGGCATGGGAGCAGGCGGCGGCATGCGCGTGGGCTGGTGGCGGCATGCGTGTGGGCTAGCGGCGACGTGCGTGTGGGCTAGCGGCGGTGTGCTTGTGGCTGGAAATTGCGGCTGCGGCGACTCATGGCGGCTAGGGCTTAGTGGATGCGGTGCAAGGTATAGTACACGTGAATATATGAGTCCCCCGATGCGACGGGAAAGGAAAGAAGAGAAGAAATTGAAAGCCGCATAAGATCTAATGACCGGACGCTCTGGTGGTAGCGACCGGATGCTACCACCCAGCGTCCGGTCGATTCCAGAGAGGTCCAATTCCTCTAGAATCACGACTGGACGAGTCCGGTGGACACCGACCGGACGCAGCCAGAGTCCGGTCAACTTAGCCTTCGTCTTCTTCACACGACCGGACGCTAAGACATCATCTGACCGGACGCTGAAAGACAGAGTCCGGTCACTCCTTCACAGCGAGTTCACCTCCTGTGAAGTGACCAGACGCTGGACTGCAGAGTCCGGTCACTCTTTTCCAGCAAATCTTCAAAGTTCCTCCGCGCTGCATGTTCTCAATCAAGTCCCAACTCAAATAAGATCCAAATAAACATCAATTGGGACTGATGTGAGTGACCTCTCTCAAACCCTCATATTTTTCAAAATATTTTGCCTTAGGCTATAATTCTTTTTAAGAAAATAGGCAATAAGAGGGCAAATGGAACAAAATGACAAAACAACATTCATGTATATGCATTACTTGTAAGTAAATCTAGTTGCTTGTCAAGTTTGATCCAAGGTTAAGCTTCTTCACATGCTTTTCAGCGGTTATCTTAACCATGTTAGACAAGCCCTATATGCATTATAAAGCGTTAAACATGTTGTATATTACAATGCAATGCAAGGGACAACACAAGCTCAATTTTTACTGAAGTTGCTAAAATCAAGCACATTGAGCTCATTCCGCAATCTACAAAATGTAGCCTCATCTAGCGGTTTAGTGAAGATATCCGCTAATTGATCTTTGGTTCTTACACTTTCTAGTGATATATCATTTTTAGCAACATGATCTCTTAGAAAGTGATGGTGGATATCTATGTGCTTGGTGCGAGAGTGTTGAACTGGATTATTTGCAAGTTTTACCGCACTTTCATTGTCGCACAAAAGAGGTACCTTTTCTAGAACTACACCATAGTCTAGCAAAGTTTATTTCATGTATAATATTTGTGCACAACAAGCACCCACGGCAATGTATTCCACTTCGACGATGGACAAAGCCACACTATTTTGTTTCTTGGAGGACCAAGACACAAGTGATCTACCAAGCAAATGGCACCCTCCGGATGTGCTTTTTCTATCAACTTTGCAACCGGCATAATCCGAATCGGAATAGCCAACTAATTCAAATATAGTTCCTTTGGGATACCAAAGGCCAATGCTTGGTGTGTGCTTAAGATACCAAAGGATTCTTTTTATGGCAATTAAATGTGTTTCCTTAGGATTAGCTTAAAATCTAGCACACATACACACACTAAACATGATGTCGGACCTAGGTGCGATTAAATATAATAAGCTACCAATCATAGAACGGTAGAGAGTTTGATCAACCGGGTTACCTCCCTCATCTAGGTCGAGATGTCCATTGGTAGGCATTGGTTTCTTGATTGGCTTACATTCATCCATCTTGAATCTCTTGAGAAGATCTTTTGTGTATTTCTCTTGAGAGATGAAGATGCCTTCTTTCATTTGCTTGACTTGAAAACCAAGAAAGAATGTAAGTTCACCAATCATTGACATCTCGAACTCCTTTGACATCAATTCACCAAATTCTTTGCATGAGTCTTAATTTGATGATCCAAAGATGATATCATCAACATATACTTGACAAATGAAGATATGCCCATCAAGCTTCTTGGTGAATAGTATGGTATCGACCTTCCTAATGATGAAGCCCTTCTCAATGAGGAAGTCCCGAAGGCGCTCATACCAAGCTCTTGGGGCTTGCTTAAGCCCATATAGTGCCTTGGACAACCTATAAACATGATTAGGATATCTAGGGTATTCAAACCCGAGAGGTTGATCAACATAGACTAGTTCATTAATAAAGCCATTTAAAAATGCACTTTTCACATCCATTTGATATAGTTTCATTTCATGATGTGATGCATATGCAAGTAGGATACGGATGGCTTCTAATCTTGCAACCGGTGCAAAGGTCTCTCCAAAATTCAAACCTTCAACTTGGGAGAACCCCTTTGCAACTAGTCTTGCCTTGTTCCTCACAACAATACCTTGATCATCTTGCTTGTTGCGGAACACCCACTTTGTTTCAATGACTCTTGCACCTTTTGGTCGCTCTTCAAGAGTCCAAACTTCATTGCGAGTGGAGTTGTTCAACTCTTCATGCATGGCATTGATCCAATCCAGATCTTTGAGAGCTTCTTCTACCTTGGTAGGCTCATAGCAAGAGACAAAAGAGTGATGAGCAATAAATGAAGCAAGTTTTTGAGATCGAGTCATTACACCCTTTGATGGACTCCCTATGATGAGATCTTGTGGATGATCTTGTAGGATAGGTGTATTTCTTCTATTGACCACTTGAGGAGGAGGTTGTGGAGCATCAACATCTTGTGCTTGTACCACCATTTGCTCATGGGAGACATGAGTATCTTCATTTTCTACTCTCCCATCTTTTTCACCATCTTGTGGCACATTTGATGAAGAAGGTTGATCAATGACTTGTACATCATCTTCATCATCTTTTGGCTTGATGTCTCCCACCAGAATATTCTTCATAGCCTCCCTCAATGGTTCATCACCTACATCATCAAGATTCTCATGTGCTCCTTAGGAGCTGTTAGATTCATCAAATTCCACATCATATGTTTCTTCAACCAAGCCGGTGGCATGATTAAATACTCTATATGCTTTGGACTTTGATGAGTAACCAACAAGAAAACCAATATCACAACGTCTTTGGAACTTCCCTAGGTGTTGCTGCTTCTTATAGATGTAGCATTTGCAACCAAACACCCTAAAGAAGGAGACGGCCGGCTTCTTCCCATTGAGCAACTTATAAGGTGTCTTGCCAAGGAACTTTTGAAGGAATAGGTTGTTTGATGCATAGCATGCGGTGTTGATTGCTTCCGCCCATAGAGCTTCGGGGGTGTTGTACTCATCTAGCATTGTCCTTGCAAGAGTGATCAAAGTCTGGTTCTTCCTCTCAACTACACCATTTTGTTGAGGAGTATAAGTTACAGAGACTTCATGTTTGATTCCAACTTCATCACAATAAGCTTCTATGTTTGTGTTGTCAAATTCTTTCCCATTGCCACTTCTTATCTTCTTGAGCTTTACTTCAAATTCATTTTGTGCTCTCTTGGCAAACTTTTTGAAACAAGATGCAACTTCGGATTTGTCATGAAGAAAGAATACCCATGTATACCTTGAATAGTCATCAACAATCACAAGACAATAAAGATTTCCTCCCAAACTCTTGTATGTTGTTGGTCCAAATAAATCCATGTGAAGGAGTTCTAGCACTCTTGTGGTTGACATAAAAGCTTTGGTTGGATGAGTATTTGCAACTTGCTTGCTGGCTTGACATGCACTACAAAGGTTGTCCTTTTCAAACTTCACATCATTCAACCCTCTCACCAAATCATTCTTCATAAGCTTCTTGAGTGAGCTCATCCCAACATGAGCAAGTCTTCTATGCCATAGCCACCTAAGTGTTGTTTTGGTGAATAGGCAAGTCTTCAAATTTGCATCTTCAAAGGTGAAGTCCACTAGATATAAGTTGTTGTATCTAAATCCATTGAATATCACTTGATTATCATCTACCTTGGATACAACAACCTCCTTCTCGGTGAACAAGCATTGGAAGCCAAGATCACACAATTGTCCAACGGATAGCAAGTTGAAGCTCAATGAAGCAACATAAAGCACATTGGAGATGGAATGATCATTTGATATTGCCACTTTGCCCAATCCTTTAACCTTACCCTCTGAGTTATCTCCAAATGTTATTCTCTCTTGCCCATCTACCTCTTCATCTAGTGAGGTGAACATACAAGGATCACCGGTCATATGTTGAGTGCAACCACTATCAATAACCCAATGACTTTCACCGGTCTTGTAGTTCACCTACACACAAGAGATTCAAGCTTTAGGAACCTAACTTGTTGAGGGCCCTTCACCTTCTCAACAAGTGACTTAGCCACCCAAATCTTCTTAGGCCTATTCTTGTTAGGGGTCCTAAGAACATGACTTTCATCTTTCCACTAGAATCCTTTCTAAGCATGTAGTGAGCATTGAAGGCAAAGAGTATAGCATGCTTGGGCAAGGGTTGTGGTAGTGGAGTTTGGCACTTATGAGCAAAGTGGCCTTCTTGTCCACACTCAAAACATCTCTTTGGCTTTAGCTTTGGCTTTGATTGTTGTTGTTGAACTTGAGCCTTCTTCTTTTCTACACTTGTCACATATCCAATGCCACTTCTATCCATCTTCATGATGGTGTTCATGAGTAGCTCACTTTGGAGGTGCTTGCCTCTAGCAAACTTGCTCAACCCAATCTTGAGATGCTCTTTCTCCAACTTGAGCTTCTTATTTTCTTCCTTTAGAGCATCATCTTTCTTCTCTTCCTTGAGCTTCTTGTTTTCTTCTTTGAGCTTCTCATTCTCAAGGATCAATTCTTCATCATGATCAAGAGTTTCTAGCACAATGGCATTGTGGCTTTTGATCTCTTCAAGATCTTTCTTGAGCTTCTCATTATCACTCTTGAGCTTGATATACTCATCATAGTCATTACACTCAACCACTTGCTTGCCTTTGCCACTAGATCCTTGCTCAATGCTCTCATCAATTAAATCATCACATGATGTAGCTATATCAATCTTAACAACATGGTTAGTAGCATCATGTGGCTCATTTGGTAAAAATTCTTCAGCAATAACAAGAGTATCATGATTGATCTTAAGAGTAGTGTATTCATCTTTTAGCTTGCTGTGGCTAGTGATGAGCTCATTGTGCACCCACTCAAGTTTATCATGTTTATCTTTAAGCTCTTTCTTAGAAGATTTGAGCTTCTTGAGTTTGGATGATATAGCATCATTTGTTTCTTTAAGCTCAACATTAGCCTTTTCCAATGTATCGCATTTAGCTAAGAGTGAATCACTTTTAGCATCAAGCTTTTCATTTTTTGCTCTACTCTTTTTAATGATCTTAGTGTATTTTCTTAGTATTTTGACAAGATCATCATATGAAGATGAATCATCATCATCGCTATCGCTATCATCATCGCTAGCTTGCTCATCATCACTACTATCATCATTATTGGTTACCTTGCGTTCACCCTTGGCCATAAGGCATAGGTGTGTAGAGGATGATGGCGATGGTGGTGGTGAAGATGAAAGATCAATAGCAATGGTGGTCACCTTCTCATCTTCACTATCATCATCGAATGATCCACTAGATGAATCAATGTCCGTGAGCCAATCACCGATGATGTAGGCCTTTCCACTCTTCTTCTTCTTATGGAAGTCCCTCTTTTTGCCATCTCTCTTCTTATATGGCTTGTTCTTCTTCTTCTCATCTTCATCTTTATTACTTGAGTCATCTTTCTTGCCCTTGTTCTTGTTCTTGAACTTGTTCTTCTTGGGCTTGGTGCATTGATGTGCTAGATGACCAAGTTCACCACAATTGAAGCAATCCATTTTAGAGATTGGCTTTCTTCTAGAGCTTGTGAAGAACTTCTTCTTCTTTCCATCGAACTTGATGCCACTCTTGTTTAGCTTCTTTAGCATTTTGGCGGCTTTCTTCACCATGAGAGCAAGATCTTCATCTTCATCTTTTTCATCACTTGAGCTCTCATACTCAAGTCTTACTTTGCCCTTATCTTGGCTAGCTTTGAATGCTAAGTCCTTCTCTTTCTTCTTGGTAGAGGATGAGCCATCTTGTGGCGTGATGTGCATGTACATCTCATGAGCATTGATCTTTCCCAAGATTTGTGTCGGTGTAGCGGTGGAAAGATCACCTTGGTGTAGCACGGTCACAATATGCCCATATTTATCAATGGGGAGGACACTCAAGATCTTTCTCACAACATCAGATGGTGACATTTGAGTGAGTCCAAGCCCATTGACTTCCTCTACAAGAACATTCAAACATGAATTTATCTCATTAGCACATTCTTTAGGAAGCATCTCAAATGAATTTAGCTTTTTAATCACAAGATGATAGTGTTCCTCACGCTCACTCTTGGTTCCCTCATGGAGCGCACAAACATCCGACCATAGTGCATGGGCATCTTTGTGGTTCCTTACGCGGTTGAACACATCTTTGCAAAGGCCTCTAAAGATGGTGTTTCGAGCCTTTGCATTCCACTTTTCATAATTAACCTCATCGCCTTGTAAGTGTGTAGTGTCCCAAGGTTTTGGGAAGCCTTGTGTGGCGGCTCTAAGTATACCAACGTCTAGAGCTTCTAAGTATGCCTCCATGCAGATTTTCCAATATGGAAAGTCATCTCCCTCAAAGATAGGAGGAGGTCCATCTCTATGAGACATCTTGCTCTAAGCGATTAAGCTTAAAAACGTGAGCACGAGGCTCTAATACCAATTGAAAGGATCAAGATGCCCAAGAGGGGGGGGGGGTGAATTGGGCTAATTCTAAATTTTCTTTCAATAATTAAATCCTATGGTTAGCCCAATTAACCCCTTGTGCCTAGAAAAGTATTTCTATCAATCTAACGCACAAAGGACTTGCAACCTATGTTCCAAACTTACTCTAGCATGGCAATTCTATGAATGTAAAAACAAGTATTGAATTGCTCAAAGTAAATACTCAAAGTAAATGGAGAGAGAGGAACACGGCAATGTTTTGCCAAGGTATCGAAGAGTCGCCACTCCCCACTAGTCCTCGTTGGAGCACCCGCACAAGGGTGTAGCTCCCCCTTGATCCACGCAAGGATTAAGTGCTCTCTATGGGTTGATTCTTCGACACTCCATCGCGGTGAATCACCCAAAACCGCTCACAACTTGAGTTGGGTCACCCACAAGCTCCGCCGGATGATCACCAAGCTCCCAATCACCACCAAGCTATCTAGGTGATGGCGATCACCAAGAGTAACAAGCATGAACTCTCACTTGACCACTCGAAGCCTAATGAGAACGATGGATGCACACTTTGCTACTCTTGATTCACTAATGAGGCTACTCTCTTGGATTCACGAATCTCAATCACCTCACTAGGACCTTGCTCTTCTTGGCACTCACAAACGTGTTTCTCAGCTATTGGAATGAGCAAAAGTGACTCCACACATGAGTGGAGCTTCTATTTATAAGGCAGCCTGAAAAACGAACCGTTATGAGCCTCTACGGGGTGACCGGACGCTCCGGTCATGTTGACCAGATGCTCCGGTTAGTTCAGCCTGCACACCAGTGTTTAAGTGTTGACCAGACATTGGCAGGGTCTGATCACCACTGACCGGACATGTCCGGTCGCATTAAACCCTCACTGGATGCTTACTGTACTCGACTAGACGTAGGATCCTCAGGGTCTGGTCAGTATTGACCGGACGCGTCCGGTCACGGATTCACTCTTCTAGAACCTTACTAGAGTAGACTGGACACTGGTCCTTGGCGTCCGGTCACTCGACCACTCAGCGTCCGATCTCACTGAACGTAATCATCTTGATCAAATGAACTAACCAGACCCTGCGGCCAGCGTCTGGTCGCACCGGAGCCAGCGTCCGGTCAGCATTTGACCCTCCATTCACTTCCAACTCTCATATGTGAATGATGTTTGCTCCATAGGATCATAGGGCTATTGTGGAGCTACCTAGTGCTAGTTTTAACAAGTGTGCACCACACCTAACTCACTAGACTCATCTAGGTCAAGCTACTCGTCCATACCCCCCTTAATAGTACGGCCAAAGGAAAAACAAAGTCCTAAACTACTCTAAGTGTCTCTTCAACTCCAATCGACACTTAGAACTAGTCATCCTTAACCTTGTCGTCCATCCTTTGAAAACCAAAATGATTTCCATCGTAGGGGCATGACCACCTTGATTGCCCAATTGATCTCCATTACCATGACCTAACTTAATTACCTCTGCAAAACACACATTAGTCATAGTAATCTTGTATTGTCATTAATCACCGAAACCCAACAAGGGGCCTAGATGCTTTCAGGCCCGCTCCGGGCTACCAATCAGCCCCTAAGAAGACCCTATCCAAAGCATGCCAGCATGGGGAAAGATCATTTATTGGACCAAGTGTAGAGCTAAAAGGTCCTAATGGCTAGAGGGGGGGGGGTGAATAGCCTATTAAAAATTTCTACAACAATACTAAGACAAATGATTAGTCAATAAGATGGCGAAGCGAATTTTACGCTAGCACTATACTTGGGGTTGCAAGCTGTAACACCCTCGGTGTTACATTGTACAGCTTTTTGCTAAAACACTGCATGAGCATCATACTTATGTGTGCATGCATGAATTATAGAGTGTAAATCAATATACATAACTTGAAACGTTCATCGGAAAACACGAAACGAATGTTACATTTCATGTCGTGTTGTATCACTTAGTGTTCTAAATGAATTTTTACTGAACAAAAATGCTATAGAACACATATGCGAAACTTTAATAAAGTTTGTAGTACAAACTTTGGAGATGACGGTGAAATACTCACGGTCGAGAATGGGAGTCACTAGCTAGCTTAATTGGTAGCCTAGAAATCGAAGTTGACGTAAAATCGATCGAAACTTAGTCACTTTTCTTAAGTCTGAAAATGGGTTGACGAAGCCGAGTTCGATAATTTTTATAGGAGGATCGGGTTGGGTAGTGGCATGGTTTAAGGGTTTGTTTTAGAAGCTTGATATACCATCTCGAGCGTAAAATGGTTGGTTTAGCAACTGGATCATCGAGTTGGGTTTTTGTGCAGCTTTAAAAAGCGTGCAAATCACTTTTCCCAGCCAATTGCAGTGTCTGGGCGCGATCACCGCGTCGACACTCATCGTCACCACGCCTGCTGCCCAATGCATGCGCCATGCATGGGCCACAGCCTTGGGTAGCCCTACCATTGGCCCCACGCTACAGGCCACGCCATCGTTGTTGTGCCCTGGCACGCCATGCACGCACACACACGCGCACAGCCATGCGGACCCGCACCGCCATCGCGTCCGCCTACCGCCCTACCGCCTCGTGCTCGCCTATGTGGTGCTGTGAGTGCTTGGACAAACTTGGCCCTGCCCGCATGTCACCTTGCCGTGCATGGCCTTGCCCCATCTATATTGCCAGCGCATCCGCCTTGATGCAACGCTTGTGCTGACCGGCGCCATGCCACCGTGGCGTAGGACAGAGCCGCTGTCGTCGGTTGCGTCGTTGGCATGCTTCATACTTGTTAGTGGTAACAGTAGGTAACTTAGCACCTTAGTCGGTAAGACTAGCTTAGTAACTTGATAGATGTATTTTCATCTTAAGAGCTGCTGTTGCCATATTACTAAATGTTGCATCATCATTTCATGCATGTAGATCACGAGTTGGTAGAGTTCGTGCCCATGGATGAACAAGAATATGACAAGGTCATTGAGGAGTACGAGGAGGAGATCCTCATGCAAGAGGGAGCCCCAGAGCCTTTTGGTGCTGACTTTGCTGACCCACCACCTGCCCAAGGCAAGCCCTGATGCATAACCCCTATTTTAATGATCACTGAATATATATATGATTTGCATTTATGTTGCAAGTATTTTATGGAAACCACATGCATAAATATATCTACCTATGTGTCCTACTAGTATAGGTTGAGTAGCTGCTATGCTCAGGATTTTGGTAGCGTGAGTAACCTGCCGTTACTCACAATAGGTGATAATTATGATCACTCATGATAAAATTGTGAAAAGGAAAATGGTGACCGAACAGGGATATGGTTTGGGTACTGGTGGGTGTAAGGGGTTGTGTCCTGCGGCCAACAGGGCATAGCTCGATTACACTTTTTCCCTAACTGTGTCGGTTAAGGACCAGTCATTGCAATGGACGCTAGGCAAGTCACAGATCTATTATCCAGAGAGCATACTTGGGTATGGGCGCTGGGAAGACTTGTTGCTCTCTTGTTGTGGGTTCTGGCTCTTTCTGAACCGACTGATTGGAGACGGAGATGGTGGAGGTCCTTGCACCGCACTAAGTCTAGGACTTAGAAGCGGGGGCTTGGAGTCCAAATTTGGATGGGGACGTGGACCCCTTGACAGGAGGGTGATGGGTTGGTCCTGCTTGTGCTTGGGGTATAAGTGGGGCATGTGTTTTTGGGGTACCTAGCTAGAGACATTGATTCACGAATCGCCACCGAGTTGGTACGGCTTGTCTTAACTCTAGCATCATAGTAAGAACTAAAAGATAGAAGGTGATGAAATAGAACTGATTGCTTAACTCTTGCTTGAAAGTAGAACATGTGCTTACATAGAATGGATAGATAATAAATTAATATGACTATTAATAATATCATAAGTAAGGACTCACTAATAGTATTGCTTTCTATCAAAAAGGAAACCAGCAAACCATAAAGCTTATCATGTTCCTTGGAGTCAGGAAATTATTCCCACTAGTCGGATAAGTCTTGTGAGTACATTGTGTACTCAGAGTTTATTTACCCCTGTTGCATGTAATGCTTGAGAAGTACCATTATGTGGAGGATTCTTCTGGTGGGCATAGACGGATCCTCATTTCTTATCACTAGAGGTTTATTTTTAATTCTGCCGTTTAATATTCCACACTCTGACAATTGACAATGTAATAATAAATTTCTATGAACTCTGAATGTATGAAATGCATTAAGTATTGTAACTCGTTCTCATTATTGGATGCTTGGGAAAAAATATGGATCTTTTAGGTTCTTCCTTGGGGTGTGCCCGACGGATACCGCTTGCTGTAGCTTGCTTTCGGGGTGCTTAGTGTCTGGTGGAAGATGAGCGCCTCCGTAAGTGTGTTATTTCGGGCGGTTCTGCCACACAAGCCACCTTCCCAATTCTATTTTCTATGATCTCTAGTATATCACAACAAAGCTATGCCACTAATATACACCTAGGTGATCAACCTAGTGAGAGTAATACAATTAAATGATACACTATCTAGTCTTAACTACCACTAGCTCTATACAAGTGAATGTATAATGAAATACAAGAGAGTGGTAGAGAGGTATACCACCATGGCAAGTGACCAATGAGTGAACACCAATGAATACCAAGGAGACAATCAAGACACAATGATTTTTCCTCTGAGGTTCACTTGCTTACCGGCAAGCTAGTCCCTGTTGTGGTGATTCACTCACTTAGAGGTTCAAGCGCTAATTGGCATCACACGCCAAACCCTCAATAGGGTGCCGCACAACCAACACAAGATGAGGATCACACAAGCCATGAGCAATTTACTAGAGTACCTTTTGGGTCTCCACCGGGGAAAGGTCAAGAACCCCTCACAATCACCATGATCGTAGCCGGAGACAATCACCAACCTCTGCTCGACGATCCTCGCTGCTCCAAGCCATCTAGGTGGCGGCAACCACCAATAATAACAAGCCAAACCCACTATGAAACACGGATACCAAGTGCCTCTAGATGCAAACACTCAAGCAATGCACTTGGATTCTCTCCCAATCTCACAAAGATGATGAATCAAAGATGGAGATGAGTGGGAGGACTTTGGCTAAGCTCACAAGGTTGTTGTGTCAATGCAAATGGCCAAGAGAGTGAGCTAGAGCCAGCCAAACGATATTTATAGACACCCTAAACAATAGAGTCATTGGCTCAATTATTGGGCTGACTGCGGGACGATCGGATGCGTAGGTCGTGTGCACTGAACACGTCTGGTGTGGTGATCGGAAGCATCTAGTCATTGTGTCTGGTTGTAGCTTGACCACCACGTGTCCCTTTCAAATTGGTTAGCCATTAGCACCCAACGGCTATCTCTGCGCACAGTAATACTACGTGATCAGACGTGCTGTTAGAAAACGACCAGACCCGGGAGACGCAATGTTAGGTTGAGTCTAGAGAGCTCCTAGAGCCGCTCTTAGATGATTGGATGTGTCCTATCACACAAGACCAGACGCTCCCAGCATCCAATGAATTATTGCGCTGAAAACCCAAGACTTACTGGTTCACACCGGATGCATTCGGTGTGGCGACCGGACGCGTCTGGTTGCTCTCTGCAATTCTACATCGGGCTATATCACTTTGACCTGATGCTCTGAGCCAGAGTCCGGTCACTCCACTGAGTGAGAGTCTGGTCACTTTCACTTAGTCGCTCACCTCAGGTCCAAATATCGAACGCATCCGGTCCTGATTCTAGACATGTCTGGTCGCTTCTGTCTGACTACCCCAAGACTGGATAAAATACCGGACGCGTCCGGTCCCAATTTTGAACGTGTCCGGTCAGTCTGTGACCAACATGACTAACTCCTTTTCAACTCTATCTTCTTTACCCTTGCTCAAATGTGCCAACCACCAAGTATATCACCTTGTGCACATGCGTTAGCATATTTTCACAAATGTTTTAAAGGGTGTTAGCACTCCACTAGATCCTAAATGCATATGCAATAAGTTAGAGCATCTAGTGGCACTTTGATAACCACATTTTGATACAAGTTTCACCCCTCTTAATAGTACGGCTATCGATCCTAAATGTGATCACACTCACTAAGTATCTCGATTACCAAAACAAAAAAGCTCCTATCAAGTTTCACCTTTGCCTTGAGCCTTTTGTTTTTCTCTTTCTTCTTTTCCAAGTCTAAACATTTGATCATCACCATGCCATCACCATCATCATGATTTTCACCATTGCTTCATCACTTTGATAAACTAGGTTAGCACTTAGGGTTTCATCAATTCACCAAAACCAAACAAGAGCTTTCAATCTCCCCCTTTTTGGTAATTGATGACAACCCTTTCACAAAGATACGAATTGAAATTCATTTTAATCCATGTTGCTTGCCCAAGCATATTTACCATGTGTGAAAGGATATGGACAAGTTTCATGAATGCCAAATGGTAGTAATTGCTCCCCCTACATATGTGCTAAGAGTTTGGATTGTAGCTTACATATATGCATAGATAGGAAATATAGGCGACAATGTCTACCAAATGATGCTAACGTATAAGAGATGGATCTTTGAAGCGTGATACTGATCGGAGTGCACCAATATACCATCCTTAGCACCATTAGTAACTAGATATACACAAAAACTAGAATACCCAATGAGATCAACATTAGAAGCATGGGTCTAGTTTTCATAAAATGAACATAAGTCTAGTTTCTTAACCTATGCATGCTAGTTTTTCATTTCATCATTCAATCATATAACTAGCATATGCCACGCAAGCATAAATATTGAAATTTAAAACTTGTGCCATGCAAGCAAACATATGAAATGCACATTCAAATGCATCCACCAAGTTTATGAGCTTGCTCCCCCTACTTGTGTGCTCAAAATTTTAATTGATCGCTTACTTTGTCTTATCTCTCCCCCTATGTCAATTTCTCCCCCTTTGTTATCTTTTCACTATCTTTGTACACTATTTCTCCCCCTTTGTCATCAATGACCTCAAAGGTTTAATTTTAAATAGGTTGAGATTATCAATGTCAATCAATGGGGTGAGGATTATTTTCCCAAATTTGGTCCAATCTAGATCACTTGCCAAAGATATTTAACTCGGTTTGATCCAAGGACAAGCTTTTTCACACCTTCAAATAAGGGTTATCTTGTACCATATTGAGTTAAACACTTATAGCTCATTTTCTAGATCAAACACTAGGTTTACAAGCCCACAAATATGTCTATGCTACCACTAGACCAAATTAAGCATAGAAGCAATAGTGGTACCATACAAACTTTAAAATCATTTGATTTTCATGAATGAGCCTATTAAATGTGAAAAATGACTAGATGCACTAAACATGTCCTTAGCAAGGATGTATGCCATGCCAATCAACTTTTACCTTGGATTGCTCGAAGGAGAGACATGTCATATAAGTGGGGAGGTGCATCAACACATATTTGAGAAATCCAATATTTTCAACTCATTTCTTAGCTTGCAAAACCTTTTCTCATCTAATGGCTTGGTGAATATATTAGCAAGTTGATCTTCAGTGCCTACACTCTCAATGCAAATGTCCCCTTTTTGTTGGTAATCTCTTATGAAATGGTGGTGGACATCAATGTGCTTTGTTCTTGCATGTTGAACCGGATTGTTGGTTAACTTGATTGCACTCCCATTGGCACATAGCAATGGCACTTTCTTGAACTTGATTCCAAAGTCATTCAAGGTGGCCTTTATCTAAAGTATTTATGCACAACAACTACCGATGGATATGTATTCGGCTTCGGCGGTTGATAGTGCAACACTATTTTGCTTCATTGATGACCATGAAACAAGTGATCTTCCCAACAATTGGCATGTGCCTATGGTGCTCTTCCTTTTAACCTTGCATCCCGTATAATCCGAGTCAGAGTAACCAACTAGCTCAAACTTTGCTCCTTTAGGATACCACAAATCAATATTTTGTGTATGCTTTAAGTACCTCAATATTCTCTTTGTGAGGCTTGAAATCTTGCACACATGCATACACTAAACATGACATCTGGCCTTGATGCGGTCACATAGAGTAGGCTTCCAATCATAGACTGATACAACCGCCATATTGCCACTTGCATCACTATCCAAGTTGCCATTTGTTCCCATTGGTGTACTAATGGCTTTGCTATCACTCATGCCAAACTTTTTGAGCATGTCTTTGATGTACTTGCCTTGAGTCATAAATGTACCATTCTTCAATTGCTTGATTTGAAGACCAAGGAAGTAACTTAACTCTCCAATCATGGACATTTCAAACTCATTAGCCATCATCTTTCCAAACTCTTCACAAAAGTCTTGATTGGTTGATCCAAATATGATGTCATCAACATAGATTTGCAATACAAATAAGTCTTTGCCAATCTTTTTGGTGAAAAGAGTGGTGTCAACCTTGCCCATCATGAACCCTTTAGAGAGTAGGAAGTCCCTCAATCTCTCATACCATGCTCTAGGTGCTTGCTTCAAGCCATACAATGCCTTCTTCAACTTGTACACATGGTCGGGCTTCTTATCATCTTTAAAACCAGGAGGTTGCTCAACATATACTTCTTCATTGATGTAACCATTGAGAAATGCACTTTTGACATCCATTTGATAGAGCTTGATGTTGTGGGCACAAGCATACGCTAATAAGATTCTAATTGCTTCCAATCTAGCAATCGGGGCATATGTTTCTCCAAAGTCAAGACCTTTAACTTGTGTATATCCTTATGCTACCAATCTTGCTTTGTTCCTTACTACTATCCCATCTTGATCTTGCTTGTTTCTAAAGACTCATTTGGTTCCAATCACATTGTGTCCCTTTGGTCTCTCTATCAATTCTCATACTTGATTCCTTGTGAAGTTATTCAATTCTTCATGCATATCATTCACCTAATCAACATTCTTCAATGTTTCATCTATCTTCTTTGGTTCAATGGATGACACAAATGAGAAATGTTCATAAAATAAAGCCAATCTTGATCTAGTTTGCACACCTCTTGAAATATCACTAATGATAGTGTCCAATAGATGATCCCTTGCAATATTGGTTGCTTGGAGGATTGGAACTTGATTGCTTGCACTTGCTTGATCATTGGATTAAAATGATGCACTAGCCACTTAATCTTGCTCATTATCATGAGAGCCACTTGTACTAGATTGATTTGTATCATCTTGCACATTTGAGTTAGAGAGCACTTTCACTTGATCATCTTCATCATCATTCACTTGCCTAGGCCTCAATTCATCAACATCCATGTTCTTTATGGCATTTGAAAGTTGAATGCCTCTAACATCTTCCAAGTTCTCATTCTCTTCTTGTGAACCCTTGGTTTCATCAAATTCAACATCATGAACTTCCTCAAGAGTACCACTATCCAAATTCCAAACTCTATATGCTTTGCTAGTAGTTGAGTATCCAAGTAGGAATCCTTCATCACATTTCTTGTCAAACTTACCCAATCTAGTGCATTTCTTCAAGATATAGCATTTGCAACCAAAGACTAGAAAATATGCAATATTGGGCTTTCTACCATTCAAGAGCTCATATGGTGTCTTGTCTTTCAATGGGTGACAATAGAGGCGGTTGCTATAATAGCAAGCCGTGTTGATAGCTTTGGCCCAAAAAGATTGACTCACATTGTATTCACTAAGCATAGACCTTGCCACATCAATGAATGTTCTATTCTTCCTCTCAACAAGGCCATTTGATTATGGAGTGTACTTACCGAGAATTCATGTCTAATTCCAAATTCATCACACAACTTATCAATTCTAGTGTTCTTGAACTCACTACCATTGTCACTTCTAACTGTAACACCTCTAGTGTTACGAGCTTGCTTAGCACCTAGGTTAAGGCCTAAGAGAATTTATCAAGGTAGGTTTCTCGGGTGTTAGAGTTAAAACTCGCATTAAGGTGCTAATGAAAATCCTGACAAGGAAATAGACGGGTAGATTTAATCGTTTGGCATGAAAAATACTTTTTTACAAACAAAAATAAAATATAACTTGTAATTGGTACTTAAATGAAATTTGAAGTGCAAGTTAGTAGATGAAAATGCAACCATCGATTTGGTGAATAGATGTTGTTCCATGGTATTTCTGATGGCTCAAAAATCGAATTGGAAATTAAAATTTGCCCTTTTCGTTGAATCGGCAAAAATTCAAAGTTGTGTTGAGAGTACACTTTTTGGCGATTCATAAAATGCAAAACAGTTAAATAACGCCCTGATGTTTTGGTTCTATTGTTTGGTATAAAGTGTGTGCTATGTCGTGAAATGGTTGTTGGTGAAATGGTTGTCGTGAAATGGTTGACCGTTTAAAAATTCAACCAAAGGTGCTTAGGAATGTTAGTTCTAATTGAAACCTTGAATTCTTTTAAGTATGAAACGATAGTAGACAATGCCATTTTGGCATTCAATTTCCAACAAAAATGGTTAAGCACTACATCTATGTTTCTGCATGATCGGCTGCAGTTAGGTGTATACTAGGATGTGGTGCAAGTCGTGGTTACGTTAGAGTTATGATGCTCATACAAAAATTGACCGAACTTCGCTAGAACGCGTTGAGGACATGTTGTTGGTGCTTTGTTCGTGAACCGGCACCTATAGCGAATGATCTCAGCTGCTCACCTCAACTGCCTCGCCTTGTTCGCTCCACCTACCCGAGCTACTGCTGCCTCTGCTTGCCTACCTCTGCTTGTCTTTGTCTACCTCTGCTTGCCTACCTCTGCTTGTCTCTGCCTGGCTCTGCCGAGCTGAGCACCCGCCGTTGCCCGGCCCTTCCCATGTGCGCATGAGCGCACGTGAGCCCCCACGGCCATGCTAGACCATAACCCCATAGCGCCGCTCCACTACATGTAGCACCGACGCCCCTCCTCTTCCTCCCCACGTCATGCACCCTCGCACTGCAGGCTGTTGTGCCCCGCCGGGCTACCAGGGATGGATGGGCGCACCGCCTGGCTGCCGGCTAGCCACAGCTACGCGCCATGCGGCCACTGCAGACCTTGCCGCCTCTCCCGCCGTCGTCCATGGCCAGGTCATCATGCCCCACCATGGCCGATCCTCCTTCTTGGCCAGGTTTCGGCACGATGCATCCCCTACCACGCCCACGTGTGGCCGCCGTGCCATGCCCTGCCTCGGTCCATGCCATGGCTAGGTAGAACTAGTTGTGGCCTGCGCACCTCCCTATGCTGCTCCATCTCTACTGCAGCACCTTGCCGTGGCCGTGCCATCATCGCCGAGCGGCTATGGTGGGGCCTAGGGGTGCTCGAACACCATGCCGCACGTTGCCCCACAGCTGTGGGCCACCTCACCCTGTGTTGTTGGTAGCCATGGATGCGGGCCGGTCCCGCGCACCCTACGGCCGGTCCTCCACCACTGTCATGCGTTCCCCATGCCGAATCGGCTGCCAGTGATGGTTCCCCCCTCTGCGTGCTCTGTTCTAGAGGAGGTGAGGATGTAGAAGTGTAAATAAAAGATTTTTCGTGGGGCTAGGTGTGAAAACTGTGACTCATATGAATAGTAGCACATAGTGTTGTTTACCTCAAATTAGTTTAAGGTAAATGTAGGGTCCATTTTGCAAAACTGCCAGGTCGGTTTGGGCAGGCCACATGTGGGCTGGCTTCCTGGGCCTCCGCCTACCCCGTCTAGGCCGCTCACGCCTACGTTGCATTAGGCCATGCTCGCCGCGCTGTGGGCCACGGCCTGTGGCCGCTACCGCACACCCCGCTGGGCCTGCCAGTTGCCGCCGCGCCTAGGCCGCTCATGCCCGCGTGCGCGCCCTGCCCCGCCTGGGCTGCCTTGCCCACTAGACCAGGCCAAGCTAGGCCGCTTCGGGCCCAAGGAACCATTTTCCTTTTTCGGTGTCTTATTAATTTCAGTAAGCGACTGAATGCTTAGAAATGGATAATAAAATGTAGAAACATCACAAAATGCCAAACTAATTTTGTTAGGCTCCTAAAATCATGATCTATCAATTAGCATATTTGGTTCATCTAGTTTTAAAATGTTTCCAGGGTTGCTCTAATTATTTTAAATTGTTTAATATTATTAAAATGTGAACTCGTGGGATTTTTTGTGAGAAGATGGTGATAGTGTTGACTTTAGAAATTTCACAGTAAATTCCTAATATTATTAGCTGCTCACTATAATTTTTGTAGCTCCAGAATAATTAGTTGCTAGATAGATAATGATACCCTATTTCTAATAAAGATTAAATCGATGGAATGGAATAAAGAAACAACTTGGGTTCGTATAACTAAAACACTTGTTGGGAAATGACACCTTTGTCGACGATGTTGATACGTAGAATAGTATGTTAGTCATTAGAGCTAACTTGTTAGTTCATAGTATGTACTCTATGTTAAGAGTTATGGTTGCCTTGTTAATTAACTGTTGCATCATCTCTCATCGCATTGCATATCATAATAGGAACAACGATGGATCATGGAGATGACCGAAGTAGCGGAAAAGATGGTGCCGTGATCATCGTGCCACCATGATGGAATGCTAACTTTTGGTTATATCTTACCCAGGCAAGCCCCGGTGCATAACCCCTACTTTTCTGCACTTTATATTATGTTTGTGCATTAAGTTTTAAGGAGTTGAATGAAACCCACTTGCATATATATATGTTTATCCTATGAGTCTTACTAGTATGACAGGATCATGTAGATTGCTATGCTATAGGACTCCGGCAGAAGTCGAGTGATTGCCTGTCACTCGCGAGAGATAGGAAATATATTATTGTTGTTACTATATTATTATCACCTGGAATATATATGAATGATAATTGGAGATCGAGCGGAATGGTACTTTGGATCTGGACTTAGTTTGGCATTTGAGCGAGGCTTGGATTGTAATTGTTTCGCCTGTGTTGGTTAAGGACCGACCATTGCATTGGGTTCTAGGCAGGTCATAGACTTATTATCCTGAACACATACTTGTGTATGGGCACGGGAAGACTGATTGCTCTCTTGTCATGGGTTTTGGCTCTTTCTAGACCGACTGATTGGAGGCGGGGATGGTGGAGGTCTAAGCACCGCACTGAGTCCGAGACTCAGGAGCAGGGGCTTAGAGTCCAAGTTTGGACAAGGACCTGGACCCCGTGATAGGAGGGTGGTGGGTTGGTCCTTTTTGTGCCTAGGGTACAAGCGGAGTGTGTGTTTCAGGGTACCCAACTGGGCACATTGATTCACGAATCGTTGGTGATCCGGTACAACTTGTCTATAGTCTAGCAACGTAGTAAGAACTAGAAGGTGAAAGACGATAAAATGATTCTGATTGCTTACCACATGCTTGAAAGTAGCACAGGTGCTTACATAGAATGGTTAGTTAATGACCTAATGCAGACTGCTAATAAAATTGAATATAAGGACGCACACTTAGTAATGCTTCCTACAGATGCAATAAACCCACCAACCATATAGCCTTGCATATCCTTGGAGTCTTTCTTTCCTCCAGTCAGGTAAGTCTTGTTGAGTACAATTGAGTACTCAGGGTTTTATTTCCCCCTATTGCAGCTGACAAGCAGATGCTAGAGCTGACTCTTGGGTGTGGATTCCTCCTAGTGGGCTCAGAGAGGATTCTTTTGCGCTGCGATCATAATTTTATTTATAACTCTCACTAAATGTTTTTTATAAATGTAAGTTTTATAATCTGTTGTTATAGTCTATATATCAATGCTTCATTATGTCATGAATATATATTTATTTCTGTTGTAGCTCTGATCACATGTTTATATTCTACTGTTAAATTAAATTGTTTATAACTCTGATAACATGATCATATTCCGCTATTATAAACAATAAATATTATACTCTGATGTTACATGGAAAGTGATGTAAGAAATGGTTAATAATGATGTAAGCTTTATTCTCTTATTTGTGATCCTGATGGACAAATGTGGAGTTTCATGTTCTCCCTTGGGGTGTGCTCGACGAAACTACATAATTTGGTGTCCTCCCTTGAGTACTTAGTGTCTAATGGAAGACAAGTACTCTTGGGAGGCATTAGATTAGGCGGTTCTGCCACAGGTGGTATCAGAGCATAAATGAGGAAATAAAGCTTCAAAATCCTTTTCCTAAACTAAAATTTGACAACCTATTTTTGTAAAAAGTTAGGACGTTTGTATGCAAAGTTATATAAGTAGCCCTATTACTATGGTTATATATCCAGGATAGATGGCACTCTACTAACTTAGGTAGGCTTAATAAAGTTTTTTGCAGGTACACTGACCCCGAGTATAGTCCGATAGTATCGACTAGCTACAGTGAGAGAACGATGTGCCAAAAATCTGAGAACGATTGCCCTATATGTTGGCAACAGTGAAAAGACGTATAGGACGTGCATTCATGCATATCCTGTTTGTGCATTGTAGTGCCCGTATTGCATGCAGATATGCCCTCCATAGGTGTCACGCATATCGTATTGTGCACGATTGACTCGTTCATGTTCTAGAGTTATTTCTACACTATGGCTTCATGCTCCGTGTTCGCCTGTGGTTCACACCGACCATGACCCTCATCTTCCCGTACTCTTTTTTGTGCTCTTGTCGGACCCTTACCCTACAGTCGTACTAGTTAGTAATGGCCTCAGACATCGCTCGCCTCGAGCGCGCAAAAAATTTGGTCAATTCATTTATTACGATCTCGTGCTAGAACCTTGGTGGACCGCGCCAGGACCACTGACCGCTCTGCCTTTATAAGCAGGGCCTGGCTTAGCCATTGGTGCCACCATTCGGTGCACTTTAGCTCACCTAGCTTTTCGTTTGAGCAAGCTTTTCGCTCAATCCTTCCTTGCAACCACCGCTTGGGATGGTAGGAGCCTGGGTTAGTAGTTACTGCCTGAACGTTGAGGGTTTTCCTAGAATCCTGCATGCCACCCTGTAAAAGGTTAGAGTCAAGGACCGTCCCGAGTATGAGGGCCGTGAGTATGAAAAGCATGGCACTGAGCGGCTTGAGGTTACCGTCTACATTGGGAAGAGTGAAGAGTTCCCCGACATCACCAAAGCCTGGAATGCTAGTGTATTGAGTTGGCCCAAATAAGTCCATATACAATAACTCAAATGCTTTACTAGTGCTCATCATGCTTTTCTTAGGATGGGTGTTTCCAACTTATTTTTCTGGCTTGACAAGAGCTACAAAGCTTATCTTTCTCAAACACTACATCTTTCAAGCCTTTAACCAAGTCATGCTTGACCAATCTATTCAATTATTTCATTCCAACATGACCAAGCCTTCTATGCCATAACCAACCCATGCTAGACTTAGTGAACAAAGATATAGATACTTGAGCTTCACTAGCATTGAAATCAACCAAGTATAGATTCTCATATCTAGAGCCCTTGAAGATCAAGTTAGTGCCATCTACACTTATGATCTCTACATCATCTACCCCAAATATGCATTTGAATCCAAGATCACATAATTGAGCCATGGATAGCAAATTGAAGTTCAAGCTCTCTACTAGAAACACATTGGATATGATCATGTCATTGGATATTGCAATCTTACCAAGCTCTTTCACCCTGCCTTTGCCATTGCCACCAAAATGTGATACTATCATAACAATCATTGCCATTGGTATTGATTAAGTTGAACATTCTTGCATCACCGGTCATGTGTTGAGTGCACCCACTATCAAGAACCCAATGCCTTCCTCTAGCTTTGTAATTGACCTATAAAAGAAGATCAATTCTTTTTAGATACCCAAACTTGCTTGGGTCCTTGAAGGTTAGTGACCAAGCTCTTTGGCACCCAAATAGCTTTCTTATTTGAGCCCATCCATGGTGTACTAGTGAACTTAGCTTTCACACCATTTGTACCTTAGTAAGCACATAGAAAGAATTAATCTTAATTAAGGACACATTAGCACTTTTGCTCTTGTTCTTGCACTCATGCTCTTTATGACCAACTTGCTTGCAACTAGTGCAAAACCAACCATTGTTCTTCATAAAACTAGTCTTGTGAGGAGCAAAGGCTGCCTTGCCTTTCTTAGGGGTATAGCCCAATCCCTCTTTGTAGAGAGAAGCTCTTTGGCTACCC
The DNA here is from genome assembly GCF_019320115.1 of Miscanthus floridulus. Classification (NCBI taxonomy): domain Eukaryota; kingdom Viridiplantae; phylum Streptophyta; class Magnoliopsida; order Poales; family Poaceae; genus Miscanthus; species Miscanthus floridulus. The sequence goes on from NC_089582.1 coordinate 58,465,269, forward strand.
AAGCACATAAGCAAGTGGTCATCACCACCATAGGCCTTAGCCAAGGTGTGAGTGAGCTCATTGACCTTCTTGAGGGTCTCATTCTCAACCATTAGTGAGGCATTACATGTGAAACCATCACTATTAGATGAGATGGAAGTGGAAGTGCTACAAGAAGGGTTAGTGAGAGCAATAATGATAGGCTTATATAACGATTCATCAATTAGGTCACAAGTTAACCCTACATTACATGTCTCAACATGCTTCTTCTCATTTTGCTCATCAAGCTAAGTGGAATGAGCTTTTTCAAGCTTCTTGTGAGCCTTGCCAAGCTTATCATGGTCTTCCTCTAGCCTCTCATGAGATGCATTGAGCTCACCAAAGGCATGCTTAAGGGCTTTTAGTTCCTTATGCAAGCTTTTGCATTCCCTTCTCTTAATGTCAAAGTATTCTTTAGCATCATCTAGCATATCAAGTAGTTCATCCTTAGTTGGATCATTATCATCACTATCACTTTCATTTTCATTTTCATTATCATGTTCCTCATCGCTTCCATCATCATAAGTTTGTACCTTAGTGGCCTTAGCCATGAAGCATGATGGAGTGTCAAAGAGAGAAGACTTCTCATTGATAGCAATGCTTGCAAGTGCCTTCTTCTTGGTGGTGTTGTCGTCATCACTATCATCATCACTTGAGGAACCATCACTATCCTAAGTGACCACATATGAACCACCCTTTTTCTTCTTCTTGAACATCATCTTGTCCTTCTTCTCTTTCTTTTCCTTCTTGTCCTTCTTCTTGTTCTTCTTGTTGTCATCATTGTCACTATTGTATGGGCATTGAGCAACAAGATGATCTTTGCTTCTGCAATTGAAGCACCTTCTTGATTCTTTCTTATTCTTGGATGAAGACTTCTTTCTTCTAGCATGGTAGCCCTTCTTCATCATGAACTTGCCAAATCTCTTGACAAAGAGAGCCATCTTCACATCATTCATCTCATCAAAGCTCAAGTCTTCATCTTCACTTAATGATTCTTGCTTTGCCTTGCCCTTGATGATGTGGCCTTAAATGCCACACTCTTCTTCTTCTCATCCTTTTTCTCATCTTTCTTCTCCTTTTCTTTCTTCTCACCATCATCACTATATGTATCATCGATCATTATATCTCCTAACACTTGGTTTGGTGTCATGGTGTCCAAACCACTCCTCACTAGAATAGTGACCAATATGCCAAATCTTGAGGGTAAGCATCTCAAGAACTTATGGGAGAAGTCCTTGTCCTCCACCTTCTCACCAAGTGCTTTGAGATCATTGACAAGCACTTGTAACCTATGGAACATCTTCGGCACACTCTTATCCTCCTTCATCTTGAAACTAGCAAACTTCTCCTTGAGGATATATGCCTTGGCACCCTTCATGACTTGAGTGCCCTCAAATGATTCCTCCAACTTCTTCCATGCTTCATGAGCCATATTAATGTTCTTGATTTGCTCAAATATTCTCTCATCAATAGCATCATGAATGGCACTAAGAGCAATGCCATTTTTGGAGAAGCACCTCTCCGGCAGCTGCGGGGTTCTTCGGATCCTCTATCTCAATCTTGGTCTCCACCACCTTCCAAACTTTCCTATTGATTGACTTGATATATGTTGTCATCTTAGCATTCCAATAGGGATAGTTTGAGCCATCAAATTGGGGTGGCTTCTTGGTGTTGTTGATTTGAGCCATTTTTACACCAAAGGTTGTTAAGCCTCAAATCACGGTGACCACAACTTTGATACAACTTGAAAAGTCCTAATGGCTAGATGGGGGTGAATAGCCTATTAAAAATTTCTACAATAACACTAAGACAAATGATTAGTCAATAAGATGGCGAAGCGAATTTTGCACTAGCACTATACTTGGGGTTGCAAGCCACCTACCCAATTCTATTTTCTATGATCTCTAGTATATCACAACAAAGCTATGTCACTAATATACACCTAGGTGATCAACCTAGTGAGAGTAATACAATTAAATGATACACTATCTAGTCTTAATTACCACTAGCTCTATCCAAGTGAATGTATAATGAAATACAAGAGAGTGATAGAGAGGTATACCACCGTGGCAAGTGACGAATGAGTGAATACCAATGAATACCAAGGAGACAATCAAGACACAATGATTTTTCCTCTGAGGTTCACTTGCTTGCTGGCAAGCTAATCCCCGTTGTGGTGATTCACTCGCTTGGAGGTTTACGCACTAATTGGCATCACACACCAAACCCTCAATAGGATGCTGCACAACCAACACAAGATGAGGATCACACAAGCCATGAGCAATTTACTAGAGTATCTTTTGGCTCTCCACTAGGAAAGGTTAAGAACCCCTCACAATCACCATGATCGGATTCAGAGACAATCACCAACCTCCGCTTGATGATCCTTGCTACTCCAAGCCATCTAGGTGGTAGCAACCACCAAGAGTAACAAGCTAAACCCACAACAAAACACGAATACCAAGTGCCTCTAGATGCAAACACTCAAGCAATGCACTTGGATTCTCTCTCAATCTCACAAAGATGATGAATCAAAGATGGAGATGAGTGGGAGGACTTTGACTAAGCTTACAAGGTTGCTTTGTCAATGCAAATGGCTAAGAGAGTGAGCTAGAGCCGGCCAAATGATATTTATAAACACCCCCAAATAATAGAGCTATTGGCTCAATTATTGGGCTGACTGTGGGACTACCGGATGCGTAGGTCATGTGCACCGGACACGTTCGGTCGTTGCGTCCGATCATAGCCTGACCGCCATGTGTCCCTTTTCAAATTGTTTAGCTATTGGCACCCAACGGCTATCTCTGCGCACAGTAATACTACGTGTTCGGACGCACTATTAGAAAACGACCGGACCCGGGAGACACAGTGTTAGGTTGAGTCCAGAGACCTCCTAGAGCCGCTCTAGGACGACTGAACACGTCCAATCACACCGGACCGGACACTCTCAATGTCCGATGAATTATTGCACTAAAAACCTGAGACTTGCTGGTTCACACCAGACGCGTCCGGTCCGGTTGCTCTCTGTAATCCTATATCGGGCTATATCACTTTGACCTAATGCTGAACAGTAACTCGTCAGCGTCCGGTCACTCCATTGAGCTAGAGTCTGATCACTTTCACTTTGTCGCTCACCTTGGGACCAAATATCGACACATCCGGTCCTGATTCCGGACGTGTCTGGTCACTTCTGTCTGATAACCCCAAGACTAGATAAAATACCGAACGCGTCCGGTCCAAATTTCGGACATGTTCGGTCACTCTATGACCAACGCGACTAACTCCTTTTCAACTCTATCTTCTTTACCCTTGCTCAAATATGCCAACCACCAAGTGTATCACCTTGTGCACATGCGTTAGCATATTTTCACAATTGTTTTCAAGGGTGTTAGCACTCCACTAGATCCTAAATGTATATGCAATGAGTTAGAGTATTTAGTGGCACTTTGATAACCACATTTCGATATGAGTTTCACCCCTCTTAATAGTACGGCTATCGATCCTAAATGTGATCACACTCACTAAGTGTCTTGATCACTAAAACAAAAAAGCTCCTATCAAGTTTTACCTTTGCCTTGAGCTTTTTGTTTTTCTCTTTCTTCTTTTCTAAGTCCAAGCATTTGATTATCACCATGACATCACCATCATCATGATTTTCACCATTGCTTCATCACTTGGAGTAGTGTTACCTATCTCATAATCACTTTGATAAACTAGGTTAGCACTTAGGGTTTCATCAATTCACCAAAACCAAAGTAGAGCTTTCAAGAGCCGACCGCAATATTGAAGCAAGGTGTGCACTGTGAAAACCTAGTTTGACCACTGCATAGTAAAACAGACATAACTTTTGCATACTAAGTCAAAATCATGTATTCTAGCAGTCGACAAAAGATAATTTTGAGGCTAACGTGAAAAATCAAGACGGCTTTGTCCTGTCCCATCTTAGACCCTGAAAATCCATTGTTTTGAACCACAAATCTACTTCGAAAGTTGAGATCCCAATTTCCAGTTTTTCTTGTTTTTCTCTCAAATCTTTCCTTCTTTCCTTTTTCTCTATTCTTTGTTTTGAATTCGTATATTCTAAGGCATGACAAAAAATAAGCCTAACATGTTAGCTCAACAAACATCTGGCTTTGACATCAGTGGGCTTAAAATTGGCTCAAATTTTACTCTAATGAACTTGGAGCTGATTTGGATGATTGCAGGACTCCCATTATGGATTATTTAAGAAATTCAAGTGCTAAAATTAATAAAAGTATTTAGCAATTGGCAGGCAACTATATTCTAGTCAATGGTTATTTGGATGGACTTTTTGCTGAATGCTTGTTGTTGAGATGCTTGAATTCAGGATGATAATATCTACCAGAAGCTTGCCACACTTTAATCTATCTATATATATATATATATATACTCTTGTCGGTGTTTTGTAAACCAACTAGTGAATTTATACGTGTGTTGCGTTGCTCTAGTAAGACAATGGTAGCACTCAAAGACACAAGAAAATTATACTAGTTCAGGCCCGAGCTCTACGTCCAGTCTCAGAGATGGTTCGAGTTCGTGTTACTCGGTTCAAGTGCTCTAAAGTTTTACAACGGGTTGTGTAAGCTAAGGGAATGAGGTAGTAGGAGTGAGGTGAACGAATGATTGAATGAAGTCTCGAGAGTTCATCCCCTCGGAAGGGAGGCCTGGCTTCCCATATATGGAGTTCAGGGTCCATGTTACATATAGAGAGGGGTTCTCCTGATCGAGCGGTCATGAGCTAGAGGGAGGGAGAAACAAGTAAACTTGGCTTGCAAGCAAGCATGTCTTGTCCTACTGTCATCCACGTTCAGGTATGGTCATCGTCCTAGTCGTCGTGGTCTTGCTCCCATGTCACGACGTGGCGTGGCGTGATGCTACAGTGTCGGTCATGACATCACTGTTGGCGCGGTGGTGGTTCACCAACTATCCTACGTGACGTGGTCTTGTTGTGCCTTCGTCATCATCTCCTGTTCTCTCGGTGGCGTCGTGGCGATAGTGCAGGAGCAGGTAGCCGCTCTAGGGTCGTCGGTCGCCTTTGTTGGTCATGATGCTGGTGGCCTCGACCCTGGATTGCGAGGTCAAGGTCCCTGGTGGCTTGGCCAGTCTTGAAAATCAAGGCCGAGGTTGTGCGCCCCATCCTATAGTGGGTGGGGCCGTACGCCCATCTTGTTGAGCTAGATTTGGACGGTGCAGTGCCGTACCGGTTGTCACCATCTGGCGGTGTTGTCTTGTCTGCGTAGGGGCGCACAGGGATGGCGTCTGCCTCTCAGATGGCTGTCCTTTCAGCCCTGGCGGAGTGAGTGGAGCGTGCCTGTCTCTGTCAGGGCAGGCGTACTTGATCGCGTCCGATCTCTCCTCGTCCCTCCCCGGGGTCGAGACGAGGGAGAGGTCGAGCGTGGCTGTGTAGTGTGTAGTGGAAGGAGAAGGGAAAGGTCGTGGTGGACTAACTTGCAATTTTTTCATGCAAACTAAGTGTCTCTAATAAAGCTAAACCTCACTACATGTTTTATCTCTTCGTGCAAGGTGTCCACATCATTTTGTCTCACTAACTTACAAATTTTTCATGCAAGCTATCCATGTTATCCCTTATCAATTATAAAAATTGTCCATGTCATCTCATTATGTGTATTACTTTTAATCTTTTATAATCTATCATCATATAAGTCATGTACATATGTTATTTTTTTTCATCATCCTGTCCTTCTAAAATGTAATCTAATATTCTATTAGCTTTTCTTGTACTGATTTTTACCAGATCCGATGCAATAAAATAACTTATAAACCAAACTCATATATGTACACATAGTAGCTATGGTACCATATAGTAATGCTATATATATGCAACAAATTTATTTCTGAGAAAGTCCCACAACAACACGCGAGGTATTCTTCTAGAACATCATATTGTCAAGCTATGGTCTTTTTGGGAGGATATCCAATTCATTTATTTAGACAATATGCTAATTCATACATGTTGGGAGACTGAATTTAGTAATCTTGTTTTATTGAGGGGCAGCACAAGGACTGCAAATTGATTGTGTCAAACTCAGTTTTGGGAGCAACGTCAGAATTATCTTGATGGTGGCAATTGATCGCTTTGTGCATATGCAAGAATTAATGAAAGAAGCTAAGGACATCACTTTGAAAAAGTTCACGGCAGCAAACAGAAGATATCAGTGAACGTGGGAAGTAGAAGTCACCTCAAAGCAGAAACTGAGTTTCGAGCCTGTCAGGGATGTTTTTAGTACGCAAGCTTTACTAAAAATTGGGGGCATGTCTTGACACCTAAAATTATCCAAAGTGTATAATGAACTCCTCCATCATGTGTCTATCGTCGAGACAGTCAGAAAACACACTTGGATCATCTCATTGGGAGCTCTGACCAAGAAAACAACTTTTTTCAGGGGGAGGGGCGACCAGCTGAAACTGGCCAGGCTGGATTTTCCAACCTCCTCAAATGTAGGAATGGGTTTCACCATTGCGTTCCTCTTATCGAGCTAATCGAAAAACATATATGGGTCGCCTTGTTTAGAGTCTGGATAAATTAATTACGATTTTTGGAAGATTTTCTACCCTGGATGTACATGAAAACCTGCCAGGCCGGTTTCTACGGTCTAGTTCGGATTTAACTTGTGCTTTGACACGTTTTGGGAAGGGTTTCGACCTCTTGATGGATAAGACCACCCTATCCTTATAAATATAAGGATCACGGACGATTGTGGTGCCCAACACACACAATCGACACAAAAATCAATCTAGTACCTCTCTTTACCCTCTTTTACCATCTACTTCTCTCGTTGTTCATCGACGCTGCATGGCTGGTGGATCGACGAAAACGAAGTTCTAGAGCGGTCATGCCGGCTAGGGCAGTGCATAGCTGCTGCACACCCCCGACGTATCCCTCCAGGGCGTGTGGGGTTTCGAGTTTCATGAGACCTCATCAGCATTGTCTTGCATACTGCACTCCTGACGAGGCTCCTCTGGCGATGTGTCTTGTGTATCGCGCTCATCGCTGGAGGCATAAGGTTCGAGTGTGAACAACCCTAGGCGCCAGCTGCCCTAGAAGTTAGCTAAACTCTACATTGAGTGATCTAGCTCCTTATTGATGTGGTGACCTAATTAAGCGTCAACACTTCCATGTCCATCCATCATCATCTCCATCTTCATCACGTTGAGCACTTCAACACATGTCCATGCCATCTCTCCTTCATAGCCACTGTGATGCCCAACTTCACTTTTGGACTAAGCATCTATTCACCTTACACGAAAGTAATTAGTCTACCTAAGTTATCACTCAATTATCAAAACCACACTAGTACTTTCAAAGGTTGGCATGGCCCCCCTCTACCCCGGTGGATTCACCACTGATGACTAGCAAGTAGTAAGGTTCTCATTTCTTCTGGCTTTGTATAAATAATACTCCCTCCTGTCCAAATTATAAGTAATTCTAACTTTCTTGGAGAGTCAAAGTATCTCAAGTTTGACCAAATTTATATAATAAAAAATAATATTTATGATACCAAATAAGTATCATTAGATTCTTCATTAATTATATTTTCAAAGTATACCTATTTGGTGTCATAAATATTTGTAATTCTCTCTATAATTTTGGTCAAACTTTGAGATGGCTTGACTCTCCAAAAAAAGTTGTAATGACTTATAATTTGGGACGGAGGGAGTAATTATGTATATTTTGTATCCATGGTTGTAACTTAGATATACTTTTGTAAGTCCTTCAAACTACCATTGTTTCATGGCTTAAAAATTAAAACAATTATAAAAAGTATATCTTAGACTTTGAATAGAATAAATTAAATGAGAAGAGTATATAGCATCACAATCATGCCTACAATAATGTTGTTTTATTGACTTAGTAGTTGCAAATTTGTCTTTGAATTTCAAATCAATAAACATAGCATGATTTAACCAAACAATGGAATAAATAGGCATAGTTCTCTAACTTTGACCAAATTATGTAAAAATGTATTAACATTTACAAGTTCAAATAAATGCTCTGTCAAAACATGCTTATGGAAAATTTAGTCAAACAAATTTGATGTTCTAATAAGTGCCAATACATTTTCCATAAACATGGCCAAACGGATGGACGGAAGCAGAACATGTGCATATAAAAGTTGAAACGCCAAAATCATGTGAACTCATCATGGTGAAAATTAACAACCACGCATTATTTCTAGCACTGACATCTTTGCCCAAATGCCTATGTTTAGATAGACTCGTCTGCATCCTCCATCCAGTTTCCCATAACCATCTTCTCCTTAAATAGCCAAAAGAAAAGGACAGGTAGCCTCTTCCTACGCCCATGCATGGTTGAATAATATTAGGAGAAGAGCTCAAAGGGTTCTTGACCCTCCAAAAAATTAGGCATAAGATAGATCTCCTCTTCTCACCCTCGAAGTAACATTGACCGCAAAGGGCCATCCGCTGCGGTCAGTGTAAGTTTCTGAAACATATTTTGGCAATGCCTGAGGCTAGACAATATTGAGCTAGCCTTTACAAAGAAAGAGACTGAGAGGGGAGAAGAATGGCACTGGCGCATTGAGGAAGGTTGAGAACTAGTTAACAAGAATTGCCAGCATTTGGACAATCTTGTTAACAGTGTTTAAGGTTCCCAGCAGAGTAAGCATTCCAATGCGACATTCTGTTCAATTTTATACATAACATCTAGTATGAATATGTATAGGCCTTTCTTTTCTTTTTGGTCAATCGTATCGTTTCACTGTATTTTTTGTCGATTGATCCGATCAGCAATTTGCGAGTTCAAGAAGAGTGCGTGCATCCACATTGATATAAGCAAGGTTTAAGAGAAGAAACATGGGCACAAAGATGAAGAAGGGGATCCTGAAGCCATTCCGCTATATCTCAAACATGATGGGTATGCCCAATCACACTATTCATTGACCTTAAACTGATTTTTCATAGCGCGTGTGGCATTGACCTCATCATTTCTTTACATACTGAATTGCGACCATAAGATGGTAAGGAGCCTGAAATGCAAATTGGGTTCCCAACGGATGTAAAACATGTGGCACACATCGGTTGGGATGGTCCTGGCTCCAACAACAACAACAACAATAATGCCGGAGGAGCACCTAGCTGGGTAAGCTGGCAACAATATTTGACAATGGCATAGAGCAAAGAAAATGTTTAACATATGCGCAGACAATCTTTTTGTCTACTTGATTCTAACAATGTCTTCCTTGTTGACCTGAAGACAGTAAGATACTCAATCATAATATATAGTTATGTCCATGTAGCAAAACAGCGCAAGAGTCCAATTTTATGTAAAAAAAATCAATCATAATAGTGGATATTGTAGCATGACAAAAGAAGTTGGCTTTGACAGATGAAGGATTACCATTCGGCACCGCTTGACTCGTCCTCTTTTAGGAGCGAGAGTGGGGGCACGGCTGCTGCAAATCCCTGGGCTTCTCAAGGTTGTTTTTTGCTACTCATATATATAACTTGTTCTTCTTTGTCATCCTCTTGTTGCAAACCCTCAATTGATCATGTCATTGTTGTTGTGGAAGTTGCATGTATGCTAGCAATGAAGTCGCCTTAAAGAAAATTACTTGAGGATACAGAAAAGAGAGATACCTTTTAGCAGAAACAAAGCCAAACTTGGTCTGAAATTTGAAGTAATGCGTGCAGAATGATGATCATAAGAAATTACCTTCCAAAGGAACACAATACATACATATACTATGCACCAAGGGATTATTAATTAATTAATTAATGCTTTGGTTTGTGCACAAAGATATGGACTGAACTCTCATATGTGCCTAACAGAGATAGTCATGGATGGAGGAAGCAGCATCGGAGACACCTCCTTCAGGGACACGAAAAGCGAGGCAGGCAGCGCCGACGTCGGCGGCGGCGACTCCCCACCGTCCCCCGGCACCCGCCGGTCGAGACGACACCGCTCTCGGTGCTCCGCCACCTCCTCCATGGACGTTACCGGCGCCGAGGGCGCCGAGGAGAAGAAGGAGAAGGGCAAGAAGGGCACCCGCAAGAACCGCAAGAAGGACAAGTCGGGCGGCGACGACGCCTCGGCCACCTGCCAGGACCTCCCCGCCGTCCCCAAGAAGTCCAACCGCCGGAAAAACAAGGGCAGCTCCGAGGGGAACGGTGGCGCCGCGGCCAAGGACGCCACCACGGCCGCGCCGGAGGAGGGGGCGGCGGCGGCGACCCCACCCGCCGTGGACGACGACTAGAGGGTGGTGATAATCCAAGCGGCTGCGGCCTCGTATACGAACTTAATTTTGGAGATGAAATCAAGATGCCGGAAAGTACTTTGAGCCCAATTCGTAAGATCAAGTGGCGGTCGATCGATATATATGTACATGGTACTCATCAGAAGGGCACATGCATTGGGGAGGGAGTTCAAGGTCACGAACATTTAGCGTTCTCAGGAGTAGGTGTGCACGCACAAATGCCATTCTTTTCTGTCTCTTTCTGTATGTAATATTGATCCGCTTTTCTGACCTGTTATCTTGTTCAAGATTTCATATATAAATTATACTTTGTGCGAGATATTTCTGACCTGTTATCTCGGATATAAATTATACTTTGTCACGTACTAGAATCTTATTAGGAGACACATATACGTACTATAATCTCTATACGGTGGGAACAAATGATGTGCTAGCGTGCAACATAATACGTTGAGTTTCCTCTGTCAAATATTTTAGGTGTAGTTGTATTTTTTATAAACATAGAATGCTTTACAATTAAGCTATCAACTTAGATATATTAAAATATTTTAGTTAAAAATATAAATTTATCTAAAATAACAACAAACTTTCATGATTTATATCATGGAGTAATATATATCCGAAATGGTTACTTGTATTCTCACATTTTTCAGGATTGCTAAACTTTTGCAGTATATTTATTTCTCATGATTTATTCTGTTTCCGATACCATGTTTGTCAATTCAGCCTCTTCAAGCTCGGTAAATATAATGATGCATGTACAGAACCTCAGCTAGCACAAAAAAAAAAGTGATGGTGGTGGCCTGGTGGGGGTGTTTACAAGCTCGGAATAAAATGTATTCTATGCAGAACAAAATTTTGATCGTGGTTCCAAACTTCCAATGGTGTAATTTTATTTAGGCTCGAAGAGAGCAACAGCCATTCTACGGCTTAATTCATTGCAACACGCTTTAACTGATGAGACAAGCATCCGGCGATGCCACTATCTTGGTTATTGAAAAAGCTCCAGCAACTGTAAACGTGAGTTGCAACTTGCAACAATACTTTTTTTTTATAGAATTGTCTTGTATGGAGTACCTATGTACATATGGCGCCAGCCCACATACATTACATGGAAATCATATTTTGCAGTGCAGTACGAAGTGCACAATAGCATACTTGCACAATTTTGAGATGGAGCCAACTTTCCGGACCCACCATTTCAACTCCTCAAACAGCATAGAGCCTAACAACTTGGTTAATCGTGGCACGGCAGATAGGGCATCCCCACTTCTTCGACTCTATATCCTTCAAGCAGGACATGCAACCAGCCATGTGACCGCATGGGATGCAGGCGCCTTCCACAGGGGCATCCAAACATATAACACAAGTACCGGAGGGAGTTTGGCCGCTGTCGCTTGCATCAGCTTCATTTCCCTTCTGTTTCGGAGGTGCTGCCGTTATACTTGCTGCTGTACCGCCTCCGGTGGTAGCCGGCATGGTTACATCAACAGGCGTGGAGTCTATGGACGGATAGTGAACAGGACCATTGTAGAAGGTTTCTTCAGCGAATGGTGGCGCAGTTGGGGTTGGAAGAGCCTGAAGTGCTTCCTGTGGAATCAAGACTGGAGGGTTGGTTTCGGTTTTGTGGGGTTTCGATGAACTTTGACTAGAGCTTGTTCCAGGCACATCCCATCCATTGTATGTGCTGCTGCTTGGGGCATCTACCTGGGCTTGGGATTGGCCGCTCGTCTTTGACGGTGCAGGAGTGACTGGTGGTCCCCATCCGTTGTTAGAATTTCTTGGAGGGATACCCCAGACATTGTTGTTGGGAGTGGATGCATCTGGTTGAACATTGGGCACTCCCTCTGCAATAGCTGATTGAATGGAGGCATTGATAGCCATTGCTAATTCAACATCCTCCTTGCTGGGTTCAGATAGTTCTGAAGGCGCCACAGATGAAATTGCTGGTGCTGGATTTGGCATTGGGAGATTTGCTGGTGGTACTGGAGCCGTGTTGAAAACCTAAAAAGAAGGGATATATTATTATTGTTACTGTTTTCTGTATAAAAATCCAGTAACTTCTTATTCATTGAAACAACCTCAACCTCGAGCAAATATTGTTCAAGGACATGCCTCCATTTAACCGAATTTATTTAAGAAAATAGAAGAAAGAATTGTCCAGATCTCCAGATCTTAAGGATGTACCACAAATTAAAAAAAAAAACGAGCAAGAAAAAAATTCTGGGCAGTTACCTGTGCCATGCCACAACATGCATTATAAAACCATTGAAGCTGCTGTTTGTCACCTTCATAGGCCGGTAAGATCTTGTATCGAGTCTCTGCAAGAAGATTTCAGTCAAATTTAGCAATGGAATGGCTATCTATTTTACTTGGACGGATTTGGGAGAAACCAATGTATGCTCATAAACGAGACTAACTGATTGTCATGAGCAAGACAAGATATTGCAAAAAAATCAAAAGAAAATTTTGCACAGAAATTGAAACAATAGTAACACACTATTATTCACATTTCAGAAATAACATACAGAAGAACTACTGCAGTGATCAAGCGGATCCATACAACAAAGGAAATGAATCAAGTTAGCTGCAGCCTTGCTACTGATAATAATGTTGTAGTTTCTATTACCATAAATTTGAATATTAGCAAAAGATAAAGGGGATAGATAAGAACATAAGAATGATATTCGTAATGAGATTCTTGCAGCATGATTTATGGTCCTGGTATAGATTCATAAAGGGTATATGGTTGAAGTATATTGATCCCCAGTGAGCACATATATTAGTTATTTTACGTTACACAGTACAATTTGATGCTCATCGCCATTTTCACATTCAAGGTTTCTTCCTTAAATAAGTCTAATGAAAGTGTTAGTCGCTGAATTATTACTCTTGGTAGTAGCAGAATTCTTACTCTCATCGAGAGAGGATGACACTAAGAGTTGGGACAATTTTCTATTTATTTCTCACACAAATGCCATGCCAACCTGAGGGGTTGGGGATACATATTTATAGGCTGCTAGCCAGCCAAGCATATGCCAAGATGCTAGTCCTAGATGCTATCCTAGATGCTAGTCCTAGATGCTAAGATGCTGTCCTCCAGTCAAGGATGCTGTCCTTGATGGGCAGCAAGACCACCATGCTGCTGCAGCCCCACAAAGACCTACACAGAGACTTATCCATCATTCTCCCCCTAAGTCTTGTACGTCGTCTTGTGGGAAAGTTGAACCATCCCGATCCTGGAGCAGAGCTCAAGGAACTTGATCCTCCTAAGAGGCTTGGTAAGCAGGTCCGCAAGCTGGTCCTTGGTGTTGACGTAGCTTGCCTTGATGCTCCCATCCTCCAAACAACCTCGGATGAAGTGGTACCTCACCCGGATGTGCTTACTCCGTTCATGGAAAACGGGGTTCTTTGCTAGGGCCAGAGCGGACTTGCTGTCCATCCTGAGCTCCACCGCTCTAGTGTCTCTGCCGAGGAGATCACCAAGCAGTCGAGCGAGCCAGAGCGCCTGAGTCGAAGCGGTGGAGGCCGCTATGTACTCGGCCTCGCAGCTGGACAGGGCCACCACCTGCTACTTGACCGACTGCCAGCTAACGAGGCACTTGCCGAGGAGGAAGAGGATCCCGCTCGTGCTCTTGCTGGTGTCGATGTCGCCGGCGTGGTCGCTGTCGCTGTACCCGACGAAGTGTGCCGCCCCAGGGCACCTAGGGTAGTAGAGGCTGTGGTAGAGAGTCCCCGCAACGTAGCGGATGATTCTCTTCACAGCCTGCTGGTGCTCCGTCGTCGGTCGCTGCATAAACCGACTAACGTAGCCGACGGAGAATGCCAAGTCCGGCCGTGTGGGGGGAGGTAGCGAAGGCTCCCCACAAGACGCCGGTACTGCGTAGCGTCCACCTCCGTCGTGCTGTCGCGACTCAGCTTCAGCCTCTCCTCCATCGGAGTGAGAGCTGGGTTACAGTCGGTGAGCCCAGCTAGCTCAACGACGCGCTTGGCGTAGGCGGTCTGTCGAAGCGTGATCCTAGAGTCATCCTGGTGCACCTCGATTCCCAGGTAGAAGAAGAGAGGCCCCAGGTCACTCATCTGGAAGGTGGCCTTCATCTCTTCCTTGAATGCCGCCACCTCCGCATCCTTGGTGCCGGTGATCACCAAGTCGTCGACGTAGACACCGACCAGCAGAGCATTTCCTCCACTGCCCCGTCGGTAGATGTCCGCCTCGTGCGGGCTTTGCTCGAAGCCCATCCCCTTTAGCGTGGAATCCAACTTGGCATTCCACGCCCTCGGTGCCTGCCGCAAGCCGTAGAGGGCCTTGCGCAGGCGGAGCACCTTGCCCTCCTTGCCGGGGATCGCAAATCCCAGCGGCTGGTGCACGTAGACCTCCTTCAAGTCGCCGTTAAGAAACGCCGACTTGACGTCCATGTGATGAACACGCCAGCCCTCCTGGGCAGCTAGCACAAGGAGTCGCACGGACTCCATCCGTGCCACGAGAGCAAAGGCGTCGTCGAAGTCGACCCCCTCCTGCTGCACGAAACCTCGTGCCACCAAGCGAGCCTTGTGCTTGACGATGGCACCGGCTTCATCCCTCTTCAGCTTGTACACCCACTTAAGGGTGATCGTGCGGTGACCACGAGGAAGGACAGCAAGCTCCCAGGTGCAGTTCTTCTCAACCGCATCCATCTCCAACTGCATCGCGGCGCGCCATGCCACGTGTCTCTCGGCCTCAGCAAACAACCGAGGCTCGCCGTTGTCACACGCAAGGTGCAACTGCGCCTCCAGGTCGTGAGGCACCAGTCCCGGCACCGGATGGTCGCCGAGAAGGTTCTCTATCGTACGGTACTGCAACGGCTCACCGTCGTGGTACGCGTCGATGCGCTCCTCGTCGTGAGAGAGCGGAGTAGCGAGCTCAACCAGGCTGTGCTCGACACGAGCTGGTGTTGGAGTAGACGTGCCCGGAGAGGTGCCTGTCGGTGCTGGTGCCGGTTGTGGAGCCGGCGAAGAACTCATCGCAGCCAAGGTCCTGGCTGGAGAGTGTGGTGCTATCGGAGTAGCAGGCGCCGGGGTCGGTGGAGGCTCGGGGACTGGGGTAGACGCGCTCGTCGAAGAAGAGCTGCCTACTCCCCCAGCTCCCTCGAAGTGGATGTACTCGACAGTGAAGTCGTCGTACGTCGGAGCCGAGCCATCGTCCACCGCCTTGTTCCACGCCCATCCTCACCCTTCGTTGAACACAACGTCGCGCACCGTGCGCACACGCTGTGTCTTCGGGTCGAGGATGCGGTAGGCCTTCGAGCCCTCCGCGTAGCCGATGAACACTCCCGGAGTGCTCCTGTCGTCGAGCTTGCTGATGTGGCCAAGCTCCTTGGCGAACGCGAGGCAGCCGAAGACCCGCAAGTGAGAGACCGTCGGCTTGCGCCCATGCCAAGCCTCGTACGGCGTCCTGCCGTCGAGCGTCTTGGTAGGCGAGCGGTTGAGGATGTAGACGGCCGACACCACCGTCTCTCCCCAGAAGACAGCCGGCATCCCCCTCTGCTTGAGAAGGGCCCGAGCCATCCCCACAACCGTCTGGTTGCGCCGCTCGACGACGCCGTTCTGCTGTGGTTTGTACGACGCGGAGTAGTGGCGCTGAATGCCCTCATCAGCGCAGTACGACGCGAATTCAGCTGCCGTTGTCGGTGCGCAGCACGCGCAGCTTGCGGCCGCACTCCGCCTCCGCAGCAGCCTGCGCGCGCCTGATAGCGTCCGCAGCCTCTCCCTTGCTGCCGAGGACCATCACCCACATGTAGCGGGAGAAGTCGTCGACGAGCAGCAGGAAGTAGCGTCGTCCTCCCGGTGTGGCCGGTGTCACCGAGCCACACAAGTCCCCATGCACAAGCTCGAGCCTCTCCTTGGCTCGAAAGCTCGCCCGCTGGGGAAAAGGGAGTCGCCTCTGCTTCGTCAACACGCAGACGTCGCAGAGCTGCTCCACATGGTCGAGGCACGGCAGGCCTCGCACCATCTCCGTGGTACTGAGCCGCTTCAGGGCCTCGAAGTGAAGGTGCCCGAAGCGCTTGTGCCACTGCCACGCCTCGTCATCCCGATGAGCAGCGAGACAAAGGGGTTGTGCCACCTGCACGTTAAGGACATTGAGTCGATTTGCGCTTCTAGATACCTTGGCAAGAAGGCGGCGACGGCGATCCCAAATCCTCATAACTCCATCCTCAACCACCACGCGCGAACCGTTCTCATCCAGCTGTCCCAAGCTGATGATGGAGTTCCTCAACACGAGGATGTAGTAGACTCCGGTGAGCAACCTGTGCTCACCAGACATGACGGTGAAGATGACGAAGTCGACGCCCTTGATCTCCACGCCGGAGGCATCCCCAAACTTGACGGAGCCTCGGACGCTAGAGTCAAGCTCGGTGAAGAACTCCCGTCGACCGGTCATGTGATGGGTGGCGCCGATGTCGAGGCACCACCCGTTAGTCTTGTCGTTGCCGGAGCCGTCGCCGAGGAGGGCGTGTGCTTTTGGCTCGTCAAGGTGGAGGAGAGCCGCTGCGGCCGGTGCCGTTGGAGGTAGCTCGATGCTTGCATGTGCCATGAACAGAGTCGGCTCCTCCTCCGCTTGTACGACGTGAGGCTAGCCGCGTCGTGGCTGTCGACAGTCCTTGGCCCAATGGCCAAGCTGGCCGCAGTTGCGGCAGGTGTCGTCTCATGCCGGCTTGTGCTTGCCGGCGGCGCTGCCCTGGGCGCCTCTGCGGGCATCACCCTCGGCACGTTCTCGCGCCCCGGCCTGGGCGTCTCTGCACGCCTTGCGCGGCTTGCCACGCTTGCGGCCGCCTGTTGCGGAAGAAGGCTCCCCCTTCTTCCGGTCACCTTGGCAGGCAGCCCACTGCTCCCGAGTGAGAAGGAGCTTCCCGCCAGTGGTGATGGGCACCGAAAGAGATTGTGGCTCATCGCTGTCGACGACCTTGAGGCGACCTATCGCCTCCTCGATCGACATCGTGGAGAGATCCAGCAGGGACTCGATCGAGCAAGCCATCTGCTTGTACTTCTCGGGGACGCAGCGGAAGAGCTTTTCGTTAGCTCTCTCCTCGCCGTAGGTGTCATCGCCGAACTGCACCATCTTCTGCAACCGAGTGTTGAGACGGAGAGCAAAGTCATCAACGTCCTCACCTGGCTTGAAGGTCAGGTTCTCCCACTCCTTGCGAAGTGCCTGCAGTGTAGACTTGCAGGCGCGGTTGCTGCCGATGCGTGCCGCAGCGATGGCATCCCAAGCCTCCTTGGCAGTCCGCTTGTTGGTAAGCGAGAACTGCATCTCGGGCGGGACTGCAGCGATGAGGGCATCCAGCGCCCGTCGATCCTGGTCGTAGTCGACGTCGTCATACCGGACTGCCTCCCACATGTGCCGCACCTAGAGCTTTACCCTCGTCACCGCAGCCCACTCGACGTAGTTGGTCTTAGTGAGGGTAGGCCACCCACCGCCGGGGCCGACGTCCCTGACAACAGCCTGGAGCCCGTGGTAACCACGGTACCGATCCGGGGAGAGAGAGCCACACTGCCTGTGAAAGTTGCGCTCTCCATCGACCCGTCCGCCACCATTGCCGTGCGCGCCTCCACCAGGAGCGCCATCGCCGTGCGCGCCTGCTACAGGAGCGCCACCGTCGTGCGCGCCTCCTCCAGGAGCGCCACCGCCGTGCGCGTCTCCTCTAGGAGCGCCACCACCGCGTCCGCGCCTGTCTGGGCTGCCACCACGCTCGTGGGCGTGCGCGGCTGCCCACTGCGCCGCCCGCGCTCAAGCTGTCTCCCTCTCCAGCAGCTCGAGGTCCGCATCGGCGCTGTCGTCAGCAGAAACGGAGCTGCTGATGCTGCCGCGCAGAGCCTCGACCTCTGTTGCCGCCGCCGCTGCTTCTGCCTCCGCTTTGGCTGCTGCCAGCTCCGCCGCTGCCAGCCTCGACGCCCTTGCCGCCGCCAGCCTCGACGCCTTTGCCACCGCCGCAGCGGTCTCTGCCGCCGCAAGCTCGCGTTCCTCTGCCGCGGCAAGTTCAGCCTCCTGCCGACGCCGCGTGCTCGAGGCGACCGAGCGTTGAGACTGCCCTGCGGACATGACGCGCTACCGAGGGGCTGCTGCGTAGAGGGAGAGGAGTGAGCAGGAGCGGCCGGAGCAGCTGCTGCTCCCAGCTGGGGCTGTTGCGCGGCTGGGAAAGGAGATGAGAAGGAGATGCTCAGGCTACAGGATACTACGGCTCTGATACCACTTGTTAGTCGCTGAATTCTTACTCTTGGTAGTAGTAGAATTCTTACTCTCATCGAGAGAGGATGACACTAGGAGTTGGGGCAATTTTCTGTTTATTTCTCACACAAATGTCATGCCAACCTGAGGGGTTGGGGATACATATTTATAGGCTGCTAGCCAGCCAAGCATATGCCAAGATGCTATTCTAAGATGCTGTCCTAGATGTTATCCTAGATGCTAGTCCTAAATGCTGTCCTAATGCTATCCTAGATTCTAGTCCTAGATGCTAAGATGCTGTCCTCCAGTCAAGGATGTTGTCCTTGATGGGCAGCAAGACCACCATGCTGCTGCAGCCCCACAAAGACCTACACAGAGACTTATCCATCAGAAAGAACATCAACAGCTGAGAATTTGTTAATTTAAACTGTTTTGGTAAGCCTAATGGTTGCTTGTAGCTAAACAGACACAGCGTGAGTCCTGCAAATAGAATGATAGGCTTGTAATTGTCGATTTGTGTTAGATTTTATCCATGGCCTCTAAGTTGGACCTTAAGGACAACTAAGATAATCAGCCGCTTGCTTATAGAAGAGTAAAGGAGTGATCGAGCATACATTTGTATATGTATATGGGTGTAACAATTCATGCTGTTTAATATTCTGCAGGCAGAGATATATGCAGTCATGAGTTAAATGACAAAACATGTCTCCTAGTCCAAACTCAGTTGGAATGTACCAAATAAAACAACACATACTCATTTAACTTTGAACACGAACCAGTGAGTTGGCAACATTGAACCTTCAAAAACACAAGGCACTTTTTCAAGAAAACAGCAAATATATGTAAGCATCATGTACACACTACAATGTAAACCATATCAACAAAGCAAGTAGCCAATATCATAAACAAGCATTTAACTTGCCAAATCTGTAGATTGAAAACTAAACATGGTACATACTTGTTCCTTTGTCAAAAATGATAATGGAAGGGTCAGCCTGATTAAGCTTTGGTTGCTCAATTTGACATTTCCATAGTTTAAGTACAGCACGTGGTTTAGAAGCCTGCAAGTTCATTAAGAAAAGGAATATCACAAACAATAATAATTTGCATAGAGCCATCAAAATTTTACAAGAAAAATATCAACTTCAACAAAAGAAGGACAACATTTACTGCTAATTGCTGAGCAGAATACTACTGTAAAAAAACAAAGGAAATGATTGCACATGCGAACTGTAATAACAGAAAATGGAAGCACCAGCGTTTTACCGTTTACCCCCTAGATTCCCGCTTAGGCCTTGTTTGGCTGCACTCTAATCCACCCAAATCCTCAGGCATTGGGGTGGATTGGGTGGAAAACTAGTTAATTTCCACCCCAATACATGTGGATTGGGGTGGATTGAAGTGCAGCCAAACAAACCCTTATACTCAAAAGTTGTCAACTTAGTCAAGCAAGGAAAAAGGGGGAAATGCACATGCATGAGCTTGATCAAAATAGTCCCACACAGAGTATTTAGCCCTTCTCATTTTCAAATAAACAATGCCAGCTGTATTGTCTGACCATTGCTACCAAGATGCAACAAGCCAAAGGCACCAGAGTTCCACTCCTTTCAATTAAAGTGTGAAATGGCAAAAATGTACAGGTAGTTAAAGTTCAGTTTCCTCCAAACAGAACTCCATGAGCATTTAGCAGCAATTATACACAAGTTTCAAATATTTGATAAATGGTACTACCGAACCTGACATGGGAGAAGGAATACATTTTAAAGGCGAGAGAGGCAGTAATGCCATTGCTAACCCAAGTAAATAATAATCAATTACAAAAATAGCATAGGAATTCAATGTGTAGGAGATATGTCAACATATCCATCACCATAAACAGTAACTACATAATAATTGAAAAACAAAGCAGAACACATTCAAACTTTAAGTTCCTATCAGTACCTGTAATTCAGGATATATAGCTAACTCTAACTTAAGAGGCCTTGTTGGAGTTCGCACTTCACGGGGTAAAATAACAGCCCAACTGGGAAAGAGAAGGTAAGGATTAGAATTCATAAAACACACAGCGCAATTATTATCACAACTGTGCTATATGTATGTATCCAGATGTGCCAACATAAATGAAAATATTACATTTTTCTTGTCATGAACTGTGGAGCAATTGCATCCAAAAAAGCAGGAGCATAATTCTCCCTCATCCATCCACAAAAAAGAGAAAGCCGTCCCTAAAATTAATTGAGTGGCAAACATTAAAAAATAAATATGAATAAACTCCACAAGGTATTATAATATACAAAAATAGGATAGCAAAGAAAAATATACCTCTATGGCACGTACAACATTCACATGACCCTTTTCTCTTGCCAATTCAAGGGCAGTATTGCAATCATCATTTGGTATGAACGGATTAGCTGCGCGAATATAGCAATATATGCATTTAATAGAGATCTACAACAATAAACAAGAGATGAATGAAGCGTTTCATAGTATTGTTCATCATATACCTCCATGTGAGAGTAGTAAATGGACAGTCTGCTGAAGCCCTTTCTTGGCAGCATGGTGCAATGCTGTCCCACAATGTGACCCTGGCAATGGCAAAAAGGTGGTGATCAGAACATAATAACGAGCACAGCCTCCTCTTCAATTAAGCATGCGTCCAGGGATGGTTCATATCAGTGTCAGCAACTTGGATGGATCAAGTCAAACGGTTAGCATTCATTTGAAACAGAGTTTGAAAGATGTGTACCAATACAGTATTACTGTGATGTTCTGATTTGATTTGACAGAACATATAATACACGATACTATGTAAAGTGAATGCTGAGATAAACCTTGTCTTAGTTGCCTGAAATCTACCCTAATTGCCTATTCGAATGAGAAGTTTAAGCACCTTACTAACTTTAAACTGCCGCTTTGTTTCCAATCTACGCACAATTTACAGCCCAATTAAATTACTTTTTGCGAAGTGAGCCAGCTAACTTTTGACTTGTGCTGATTTCACAAATAGAAGCAAACTAAAAAAAGTAACAAGTCGATAATAAGAATGATGAGAAGAATACCAGGCCGGTAGGCATTCACATTGGCTCCCAACTCGATCAGCACCTTGGCCACGTCGAACAGATCGGGCCGCATACAGGCAAGCATCAGGGGTGTCTTGCCATCCTTGTCAATCCACTACAACCAACCAAGCATTTGCCGCAACAACAACAACAGTAACCCAATCAGTTCAGAGGGACATAAAACAAGTGTAAATTTGTCATCCTAGCCGAATGACTGACTAACCTCAAGACCAGCGCCCTGCCCCCGGAGCGTGCGAATGCCATCGACGTTGCCGTAGTTGACCTGCTGGTACAGCAGTTCCTCTTTGGACTGCTGCAACCCCATCCCGGCTCGCAACGCGCACCAAAATCGGAGGAAGAGGGTTATCCGAATCAAAATCGCCCTAAAACCGAGCTTTCAGAGACCCAATTAGCGGAGGTTCCCGCGGGCGATCGTGGCAAGGTTGTGCGGCGCGCGCAGGGGGGTTCGGGGGGCTTTGACGCGGCAGCGATTGGGGCTCCGGTGAGGGAACGACCGAACGAGCCCGGAGATCCCCGCCGCGGATGCGGCGAGGTGGGCGGGAGGAGCCCGACGGGTGGTTCCTTCCCAGGCAGGTAGGGATTGGATTGGGCGCTGGCAGTGGCAGGAGGAGGGGGAGATTTTAATGCGGGGTGGTTCGGGAAAGGGGAGAAATGGGTGGGAAATTGAAGGCGAGACTGACACCGTTTCCGCTGACCTTTTTTCCTTGGTTGCGAAGCGAATGGATTGGGGGGGGGGGGGGGGGGGGGGGGCAGAGAGAACGTGACGTGTGGCTAGCGGCTAGCGTATCCTATGTTTGAATATGTATACGGAGTATTAAATATAGATTAAAAATAATTAAATGTATAGATTGTGACTACTTTGTGAGATAATTTTTTAAAGTCTAATTAGTTTATGATTGGATAATATTGCGCTATAGTAAACATGTACTAATGACGGATTAATTAGGCTTAATAAATGTGTCTCGTGGATTACTGAGAACTTATGTAATTTATTTTATTATTACTATCCGAATACTCTCATATATGACACCTGTTTACACCAGAATTTGAAAGAAGGATTTCAAATGTTCGAAAGCTCCCAAAACCACGTCAGCAAGGAATCAATTGCGTGAAGATCGAAAACAGCTGATTCGGATAACACTAGAATCGGCTTTCTTCAGATAGCGCTAGCAGACAACGACAGAAGCTATGATCGGCGCTGGGACGAGGCATGCTGGACTCTACAAAAAGAGAAAGATTAGAGTCCAAGTTATCTTAAATTAGGAATGTTTTCATTTTTATGCCAAAGATTATAACAAATCGTGCTCGAGTAGGATTCATGTCTAGACTCCAGGTATAAATATTAAACTCCGGCTATTGTAAGAGGAAATCAATCAATCAAATATAAGTCAATTTACTTTTTTCGGCTCTGGCCACCCCTTAGGAGTAGGAGTAGAGTAGATTTCGGCGAGTTCTTCAGCGAGTATGGCTGCATCGATCCAGTCGACCTCCACTGCTTGTCTCTAAGTACTGTCATGGTTTATACCTCTGTTCGTATGGCTGCATCGATCCGGTCGACCTCTATTATGACTTTGGTATAGGCTAGTTATCGATTATTGCCTAGTTCAAGTATGACCTGTGTGATTCTACCTCACACCCCACTGCTTGAACTAGATTGAGGTCAAATTATCGGCTCTATCTTTGAATGACAGTCTTTGGTAGATTCATTAAGTTACCGATATTGCTTATTATTTTTATTATTTATCTAATTACAGCAATATTACTCTGCCCGATTGAGATTGATCTGGATCGGCCTTATATCTTATTTAACCCATTGTTTGCTAATCTAAAACTGATCTAATCTATATCTTAAACGATGAGTTATGTTTTTATCGGCTGTTTTATATCAATCTTAATCGTGCATAGTATGCGGTTAAGGCATATTCGATCTTGAGTAGATCTATTGGTTAGCGAGAACCGTTCCATGGCCCGTTATTACGGCCTGTGGGATTCTGTCTCTCACCTTACTGTTAGCACCGTAGAGTAGGGATCGTTAGTTGATAGATCTGTTTCTGAGAAGGCATGACCTTAACTGTGCGCTATGTCTGAGTCGGCTGTTTAGCCGATATCGAGCGCTCTCACAAATAGATCATATTACGAGACCATTGAAGTAGAGATAAGTTGAAAGATATGTTAGCCCTATAATCTTGTTATTATATTACGGCCTGCATGATTTTGCCTCATGCTCCACTAATATTAGTAATGAGTTAGGGTCGTCGAGTCTATTGTTGTTTTTACGGTCTGCATGATTCTACCTCATGCCCCACTGGTCATAGCGATAGATGAAATCTAACATGTTCATTAGATTTATCTTTATTAGATGGTTGAGTGGTGTTGAACTGTTTCTTTACATAAACAGGAGTTCAGTTACTTGTAATCATTGGCTCAGTATAAACTGACCATTATCGATATCTTGTTGCCATTGATTAATGTTTGCTTAAATGATATTTATTCTGAATGATAACCGATTCTTCTTACACCACCACATAAGCTTTAACTGATTTATTCTTACGAATATGCTGGAATTGACTATTTAGTCGATCTCCTCTCATATCGGCTCTCAAAGCCGCACATTCGAGACTGTCTAGCAACACCAGCATGTTCCGCCCTTAATTACTGATAAACTTTCTCTTCTTATCAATTGCAGGGTCAAATTAACTGGTACGTCTCGGGAGGATTGCGCAGGATTGACCACCCTTGCGCTGAAGCTAGGCGGATCTGCTCCCTCGAGCGGACCCTTCCGACTTGCTGCGTGTGTCCTCGGCACGGGATAAAATTATGTGTCGACAACACCCCTAAACTTTAGTATCTAGATTTAAACACCACCGACCAGATGATGCTGTCTGGCTGGCTGCCTGTCCGAAACAAGTTGCTCGGTTTTTTTTACTGACACAAATGTTACCTCGAAGGAGGGCTCTGTTCGGCTGTCATTATGGCCCTGTTTGGTTCTGCTCATACGCGTGTTCACGACGGGAGAAGTAGGATAATCCTGCCAAACAGCTCGCGATGGTCTCCATCGCAAACGCGGTGTTCGCGTTTGATTTTCTCCATGCAACGGCGATCGGAAAAGCGACCGAAGGGCTACGATTTGGAAAACGCGAGCCGCGTTCCCGAGCGCTCGCACTCCCTCCTAGGCGGATCCGCCTGCTCGCTTCCACTCCGTACCCAAATTCGCCCGAAACCCTCGATCCTCGCTTCCCTTCCTCCCTTCGCCGGCGGCGGGAGGCACGTCGACCATGGCGTCGCGTGCTCTCCCTGTCCTTCCCTGCCTGGATGCCATGGCGCCGGAGCGGCTGCCGCCGTCACTCGTCAGCGAGCTCCTCAAGGAGATCTTCCTTCACGTCGCATCCCCTATGAACCTCACGCCGCGCCTCTATCGCATGCGTTTCCTTCCGCCGCCTCATCAGCAACCCGACGATGCCCGCCCGTAGGTCCGCCGGCCGCCGGAGCTCCTCCTCGCCTGGAGCTCCTCCCCCTCGGAGCCCGCAGCTGTAGCTTCTCCCCTACGAAGAAGGACCTGGATGTAAATAGAAACTTTTATTTGGATCCAGTTGTAAGGCTATAGACTCATAGGAACAGTAGTAAACAGTGCTACATAGTTTAAGAAAAGTCAGGGTTCCTAATGCAAAATGTCCATCCCAAAATAATCGAGCCAACCAAACGTTCAGCTGAGATTTTACGTATTGCGACTTATCAGATAATCTTACTCAGCTTATAAGCGAGACTCAGATGAGCTGAACCAAACAGGGCCTATAAGCCGGCTTATAAGCGGGCTTATCAGCTATGGTATAATATTTTTCTCTCCTAACAAATCAGTCGTACAAATCAGCACAAACGGCTTATAAACCAGCCGAACAGAGCCCTAATTTGTGACTGGGGCATGCAACTTGTAGGCTTTAAAATGTGTACCTCCTGACGCCAATCTCAATGGAGGTTTGATGAGGGTGAGGATTAAAATAGATTGAATACGCATGGAATTGGATTAGGATGTTAACTTTTACCACATTTTAAATCAAATTTGAATATAAATACGAATATTATCGAATACAAATACAAAATAGATGGTTCGAATTCGGATTCGAAACCGGATATTTACTCAGTTCACCGCGAAGTGAATATGTATAAATTCAACCTAGATGATTACAATTTCAGGTTCGTCGATAATAAAAGTGCACTAAATTGAAGTACGCACCAGATAATCTCCTAGATAGAAGTGACTAAAACATATAGCCATTATCAATATTTTTGGAATTCCAAAATTACTACACAAGTAGAGGTTAAATTATTTGTGTATATAACATAGACAAGAATAGCTCATAAAATAATATAGTTATTAATAAACATTTATAATAACTAAAAATATCAATTAATTAATCAATATTATATTTATATAAATATATAATTATTAATCATAAATATAAATTACATAAAATAATTTATATCAACAAATAAATAAAAAGTATTAGAAAAATACTAAAATTAATTTAATCTTTATGTATCCTTAATAATTTTAAATTAATACTAAAAGTTATTTCTAGATATACTATTAAATGGTTCTAATGCATCATTAGTAACAATAAAATTAAATAACTGGTTACTCATTGTGAAGAGAAAACTTTTAAATAGGTTCATGCTACCTTGTTTTCTTTGTGGATACGGATACTGTCGAATATTGTCGAATACGGATCTGAAATCGGATAGAGAAAAAACACCGAAAAACATATTCGGATATATCCATTTAGTTACCACATTAGAAATGGATACTAATACGAGTATCCATATTATAAGTTTTAGCGGTTACGGATATCGAATAATTCGGATATCCATTTTTATTTTCCATCCTTACGTGAGAGTTTCATAGGCATTAAATGTGCTAACATGGCACTGTATTGATGAAGAGAGAGATGATGAAAGTTTTATGGGAGTTGAGATAGTTTCATGGGAATAAAACTCTTCTACACTGTTTTTCAAAATATGAGTGCGTTGATAACTGAACCATGAAACCCATACTAGAACTAGCATAAAAGAATGCAACTATGGTATACGTGCCAGTTAAAGTGATTCACGTTTAACCAAGTTTTCAGTAAATAGTATTCACATTTATGACGTCAATTCAATTTATTATAAAAATATATTTCGTAATTAATCTAATGATATTTATTTGATATTTAAATATTTATACTTTTTTATTTATAATTTGTTAAACTTGGTATATTCAAATATGATATGTTCTAGAATTGCGTTCTTTTAGGGACGGAGTGAGGACATTTGACCGTAGCTCCTAGGTTAATTTCTACCTAATCGATCGGTTGAAATTTCAAACCCGAAGTTTTTTCTTAAAAGTCAACCATTTCAAGAAGCTAGGGACATGCCTCCGTTTTCTTCAAAATGACGTCGTTAACTCCGGGGTTGTTAGCTGTCACTTACCCCATCCAACTTAGCTAGCTGGTAAGTTTATTTTCACTCCAACGTACCAAATTTAAGACTTCTATTTACAGTATTAGCCTAAACCTTTAAACAGACTAAATGGTCACCAATTGTTTAACTATTTATTCAAGCTAAATAGCCACTTAAACAGACCATAAACAGCTAACTAAACGGACACTGCTCGTACGTTTGCAACTAATTATTGATTTAGTAGTAGACAAACTGTCTATCGACTATCATCAAAATGCACTGGTCTTGTATTCATATGGGGTACATGTGCTTTTGTGTGTCTAAACGAGTATCTATATATACAGGGAGTGCAGCTGCTAGGCTCAGGTGCACGAAAACGGTCACCTGGAGATGCAGCTGCTGGCTTGCTTAGACTAATCACCGGTCTAATCTTCGGAAGATGGAGCGGCAGCCCAGAGGATCGCGGAGCCCAGTACGACGCCGCATACCTTCACCGTCGCCAGAGCGCCATCGCGGGTCACCTGCGGTCATCCAGACGGTATACAAGGACTCCGGCATGGGCACGCCGTGCCCGATGCTGACCAAGACCAACTACCACGAGTGGAGTCTGCTCATAAAGGTCAAGATGCAAGCACGCCAGCTCTAGGATGCCATCGAGTACGGCGACCTCCCATACCACGACGACCGGCGTGCGCTCGACGCCATCATTGCTGGAGTACCGCCGGAGATGGGTGTGCCGCTCGCAGACAAGGCCTCTGCCAAGGAGGTGTGGGACTCCATCACCGCGGCGTGCATCGGCATCGACCGCGTCCGCCGCGTCATGTTGCAGCGGCTGCGCAAGGATTGGGAGAACATCGCCTTCTACACTGGTGAGCAGATTGAGGATTTTGCTCTTCGTCTCTCCGCCTTGAAGCAGCAGATGGCTCATCACAGTGACACAGACTTGATAGAGGAGCGGGTGGTGGAGAAGCTGCTTCGAGCCATGCCGAAGAAGTACGCCCAGCTGAGGATCGCGATCGAGACCCTCCTTGACTTCCAGGACCTCACCAGGAGATTGAAGACGGTGGATGATCTTGAGGAAGAACCCCCCATCAAGCCGATCTCCGTTGGCGGGAAGCTGATGTATACCGAGGAGCAATGGCTCACTCGACAGAAGGAGAAGAAAAAGGGTGGAGATGGCTCTGGCTCGTCCAGTCCATCCAAGGAGCACCGCCGACGTCCCCGCGGCTGTAAGAAGCAGAAGCCAAAGGGTGACCGTGGCGACCGTGGCGGCGGCGGGCAAGGAGAGAAGGCTGGAGTCATCGACAGCGAACGCAAAGTGAATCACGACGACACCTGCCTCAACTGCCATCGCATCGGCCACTGGGCGAAGGACTGCCCTCAGCCTCGACGCGAGCGTGGCGACACAACGCACGTTGCGGAGGCGGATGATGATGAGGCCACGTTCTACCTCGCCCATAGCTTCCTGGAGCTGGATGCAATGCAGAGGAGAATGTCTTCTTCTCCAAAGCCGACGCTAGCCTCGACATCGAGGAGCCTCGAGCCCGTGCATTCCTCAACACCAGCTCTGGCGAGGACAAGCTGGATGGTTGGTACCTTGATAGCAGCTCCACCCACCACATTATCGGCTGTCGTGAGCTCTTTTCCGACCTTGACACCTCTATTCATGGCTCGGTGTGGTTCACCGATGTGTCAAGGGTAGAGATCCAGGGTGTGGGCTCGATCATGTTCCAAGGCAAGACCGATGAGCACCGCATCCTCCATGGCATCTACTACATCCTGGCGCTGCGCAACTCCATCATGAGCCTTGGCCAGCTCGATGATGGTGGGTCCAATGTGGAGATCGACAAGGGCGTGCTCCAGATCTGGGATCGACGTGGGTGACTCCTCGTCTAGGTTCGCCGCAAACCCAGCCGCCTCTATGTCCTCCACCTCAAGACGGCACAACCCCTCTGCCTCACCACAAGGAAGAACGATGAAGCCTGGCGCTGGCACGAGCGGTTCGGCCACCACCATTTCGAGGGATTCACAAGCTTGGCAAGGAGGCCATGGAGCGTGTGATGCTAGTGATCAAGCACATTGAGTAGCTCTGCGACACCTACATCATGACAAAGCAGCACCGACGCCCATTCCCTCAGCAAGCAGCGTACCACGAGCAGGAACAATTGGAGCTAGTACACGGCGACCTTTGTGGACCCATGGCACCGGTGACTCCAGGAGGGCGGCGCTACTTCTTTGTTGATGGTGGATTACACCTCTCACTTCATGTGGGATGTCTTGCTGCCATCCAAGGATGCTGTCGCGAATGCCATCAAACAGGTTTAGGTCACAATAAAGAAGGAGAGCGGCCATAAGTGAAAGCTCTAGTTTGGTTTTGGTGAATTGATGAAACTCTAAGTGCTAACCTAGTTTATCAAAGTGATTATGAGATAGGTAGCACTACTCCAAGTGATTAAGCATTTGAAGATCATGACATGATGATGGTGATGCCATGGTATTGATCACATGCTTGGACTAGGAAAAGGAGAAAGAAAAACAAAAAAAGCTCAAGGCAAAGGTGAAATTAAAAGGAGCTTTTTGGTTTTGTGATCAAGACACTTAGAGAGTGTGATCACATTTAGGATCGATAGCCATACTATTAAGAGGAGTGAAACTCATATAGAAATGCAGTTATCAAAGTGCCACTAGATGCTCTAACTCATTGCATATGCATTTAGGATCTAGTGGAAAGCTAACACCCTTAAAAATGTTTATGAAAATATGCTAACACACGTGCACAAGGTGATAAACTTGGTGGTTGGCACATTTGAGCAAGGATGGAGAAGTTGGTGAAATGAAGGAGGTGATAGTCACTAAGAAATAGTGATCGGACGCTGGTCACGCAGTGACCGAACTCTAACCCTGTGTCCGGTCAGTGGCGTGCAGTGAAGGCCGCCCTTGGTCTCTTGACTAGACGTGGAAGAGAGGGAGGGACCAGATGCATAGGGGGTGCGTCCGGTGACCTAGTGATGTACACTGATGCAAGTAACAGAGAAAGGCTGTGTTGACTGAATGCTGGCCTGGGTCCGATCACAAGCCACCGGATGCATCCGGTCGTGAGTAGAACCTTACTTGAAATGGCCGGACTCTAGTATTGGAACGTCCGGTCACTTTGAGCAGTGCGTCCAGTCACAACTTAAGTGCACTGATGACCATTGAGATCGGACGATCAATATTTGAAGTGGGGGACACATGGCAAAAATCTGAGGACCAGATGCTGGGGTCCTACGTCCGATCGCCCTGATTTCTCAGGGAACAGAGAGCCAATGGCTCTATTCATGGGGGCTCTCTATTTAAGCCCCATTGTTGGCTCTAGCTCACTCTTTTGGCCATTTGCATTGATATAGCAACCTTGTGAGCTTAGCCAAAGCCCTTCCACTTATCTCCATCATTGATTCATCATCTTTATGAGATTGGGAGAGAATCCAAGTGCATTGCTTCAGTGATTGCATCTAGAGGCACTTGGTGTTTATGTTTCACTATGGGATTCGCTTGTTGCTCTTGGTGGTTGTCGCCAACAAGATGGGTTAGAGTAGTGGAGGAGGATTGGCATGAGTTAATGATTGTTCATGGCCATCTCCCTATGATTGTGAGGTGTATTGTGCCTTCCCCGGCGGAGCATCGAAAGGTAACTCTAGTGGATTGCTTGTGTCATTGAGTTACCTCACTTATGGGTAGGTTCTTGCGGTGTCCAATTGTGTGGACGAGGTTCATGCAACACCTCTTAGCCGCCGAACCACCAAGTGTTGGTCGACACAATAGGGACTAGCATGTCGGCAAGCACGTGAACCTCGGAAGAAAAATTGGTTTTCTCTTGCCCTTTGGTATTTGAATTTTTTTTTTAATTTTAACACTTTTTGAAAACTAATTTTAAATCTAACACTGTCTATTTTTTTAACTAACACTTTTGGCCATGTCTATTGCCATGGTGCGACCAAAAGCCTATGTCGCGCCATGCATGGTGGCGCGGTAGGGGGCTGATGTGGCGACGACTGGAAAGGCTGACCGTTGACGTGGTAGGGCCTACCGCGCCACCCATCTTGGTGCAGCAGTGCTGCGCCACGACGCATGGCGCGGCGGTACCTGGACCGTTTAATCAGAACTTTCCGTGCCGATAGTGGGAGTTACTCTAGGTATTGCTTGACGTAAAACCATTAGTGGATTTGTTTCTGTCTTTTGTTGAATCTTTTTCATGGCCAAATATTTTTTTAAGGGAACTTATTTTGTTGGCTTTTTGGCCCTATATTGTAGGATCGGCAGCGACACGACCATGGACCCCGGCGTCGAGATACCCTGGGACTACCGCTTTCAGAACTAGTTGCTACTTAATTTCACCGGTAGTGCTGCCGCGACGCATTGAAACTAATATGAAGCAAATAAATGAAGTCTGTGCGCAAGTTGACAAGCTGCCACATAACATTTTCATTGGTTTGACATAAGTTCGACATAACATAACCAACTAAGCCTACAAGTTTCGGATGCCAATATTGATTCAACCTAACAAACTAAGACCTAGGAGTGTAAGGATCCCTCGGACGTCTCTGTCTCTTTGGATTTGTTGGCAACACAATGGGAGTGTAGCCAACATCGGTGTGGTCGCATTGCCGGTGCATATGGCTTGTACCCTGCAAGTATATGATATGCATGATTACTTATAATTCTTTATGATCGTTAGTTCATGGAGCCTACGTATTTAAAGAAACTACCTTTGTTAGTACCTATGAGGCTCCTTGGGTACCAAGCGGGGCACCACCTAGCTGAGACATGCCGATCTCGTCCTACGGCCAATCATCCCACTAGTCGTGCTATCTGCGAAAGCCCGAGGGGTTGTCGTCGTCGTCGTCCTTGGTTGCAGGTCCTTCCCAGCGCTATGATGTGGTGGTGTACGCACCATGAAAGTGGCACCTGTCATTGGCTGAGAAGAGCCAGCTGGTGTCCTCAAAGAGGCCAAAGATGTGCCACCCGACCGCACCGGTAGTGGCGGTTCCTCATAAGGAGTGTCCATGCAGCTCAGCTTCTGAGCTAGCTTCTTGTAGCTCTTCTTCACCTTCTGCATAAATAGATGTTAAAGTTAGTGCATTTCCCAAACGCATATACACTAAAGAAACATTTTGGAATGGACAAGTTTATGTTTACCTCCACAAAAGCCTCGAGAATGCCTGGCCCCTGTCCTCTAGACTTATGAAGCCAGAACGCTACTTCGTTGGACATCCTTGACAATTGTGTTGCCTAGGTATAGAAACACGGTTGGACAGTTTTAGTATACATACTTAATACCAAATGGATAACAAATTGTACCATTCAAGGAACTTACCACGTATCTTTGAAGCGGGGCTCTCTGTAGCTGTGTGTCCTCTCTAGTGGCAATGTCGTACACATCTTCGATCACATCTTCCTCTAAGTCCTCGTAAATCGCCTCCTTAGTGTATAGGGGCTTGATATGTGTCCTCGTAGACCTGTGAAGCCACCGTAGGTACTCATCGAAGGTGTGCTGGCCATGTGGAGGACCCGCATGGACCGGCTACCGTTCCCTATTCTCCCACAAGTGAATGTGCATGTTGTGTGTCACTCGCCAATCCTTGGTCTTATACCTCTTCCTATGGTCAGACCTGCAACAAAACGATGTTAATTGTACCACACACACCTCTGAATTGTAGCTTTGTTATTAATCGATAACGCACCCGTGCAATCCTTGGTTGGTGGAGTAAAGCGGTGGTGGGTAGCCTGTCATTCTTCCAAACTATCTACAGACTCTGATGAGCAAGTGAATCTCGACCATGTGGAAGAAAATAAGAGGGACATTGCAGCGATACTCGTCTGACTCATCCCTAGTGACAGGACTGAGATAGTACTAGAGCTCCAGAGCATCCCAAGGACACCAATGCACCTGAATATTTCATAATTGAGTTAGGTTGTGATATAGTGTACATCGAACAAGACACATGTATGATAGTAAAGAGAGTGTAACCTGGTGCTGTGTCAGGATGTCAAGACTGTTCGTGTACTCCCTGTACTTGCGCCTCGCATTCCCTCTAACTAACTCTGCTTCCGTCTAGATATACAGAGCTGTATGGAGTGTATCATGTCTGTTCTATTGCTGCATTGAACACAATAATGAATTAGCCATTAATAAACTCATCATATCTAACATATCGAAGAATATAATGAACCGAAGTACTTACCGGTAAACCAGTATTAAGGGGCCTCCCAATGGGCCATCGTTCCCAACACCAAACCAAGAGTAGGTACGAGCAACCCCCAAGGTTTGCATACCCTAAGGTGCGACAGCAGGCAATGCATAGCTATTGATATGTCCATGCCAGGACTGCGCTGTCCTAGCTATACGCCGCTATGTTCTCCCACGACTGGTGTAGTATGTCAAGGAAGATCCAGCTGATGGTGTTGCTCGAGGTGTCTGGGAAGAGGAAAGCACCAAGAAAGTGCTAGAGCCACACTCGAGCGAACCTGTCGATCTGAGCCTCCTCAGCCTGTGGGTCCAAGTAATCAAAGCGCTCTATGATCTAGGACGATGAAACACTAAAACTTTTTTTGAAATTGACCAAAGAAAATGAGACCCGATGGCTATAGGAAAGCAATGCATGTATTAAATAGGCTTGAATTTCTCACTTATTTTTCTTGGAAGCCTCGTCGTCCGGTGGAAGAAAGCCAGTAAACTGAGCCACCAGCTCACTCCAGTGATCATTATCAACTATCCTTGTCATTGAAAGTCCCCCCAACCAAAGGCCAAAAATAGCCTTCACGTCCTACATGGTCAAGGTCATCTCGCCACAAGGTAGGTGGAATGTGTGGGTCTTATGCCTCCACCTGTTATAAGAATAGAACGACTATTAGTTGCCTCAAATTTGTTACAAGAATGTTTACATATAAATAAAGCACTTGCACCTATCTACAACTACAGTAAGTAGTGCTGGGTCAAGGGGCAAAAGACCATAGTTGACAACATGGACAAGCTTGAGGAAACCGGCATGCCGTATGTACGGCGTGTAACGCTCGTCCCACTGGTGCGCCCTAGTGTGCGTGTGGGGCCACAAAGGAGGCAAGGCCACCTCTGCGTCGTTGTCACTCAAGATGTGTGCTCGGTGCTGGTCATCATACTCCACCTCAAGAATAGGGTACAATGGGTGCTGCGTGGGAGGGGCCATCCTATTACAAATTGATAAACAAAGGGTTCGAGTATTCAAATTAACAAAATTCAAATTAACATTATGTAGCATTGCAAAATTTGAACTACTTGTTATGCAATACGAACACAATATGAAAGCACATGTATATATTCAAAGTAGCACTAACAGACATATTAAACAACTTCACTAGGAATATAAGCATTTGACGAAACTTCATCAAGTCATCAAAATTGACGTATCACGCACTAGTAAGTACCGACATTTGAAAACTAGTATCTATACCCAAAATCCCTAACTAAATAATGAACTATAAACTAAATAATAAATGCCTAATCAATCCCTAAACCCAAAATCCTAACTATACTACAACACACAACCTCAAACCTAAAAACTACCTACCTAAATTACAAACAAATTCACTAACCTAACTATCCTAAATCACTAACTATCATAAATCAATAACAATCATAAAACCCTAACTATCCTAAATCACTAATTATCCTAAATCAATAATAATCAAAATAGCATGAAATCGAGAGGGAGCTACCTTGGTAGGAGCAGGCGGCCTTGACGTGCCGGCGTTCGTGGCGTGGCCGGCGCGAGCGCTGCACAGCGGGAGTGGGTGGCTGTGGCGTGGGCCGGTGGCCGTCTAGGCACGCTGGTAGCGGGGTGCGTGCAGGCGCTGTGGCAGCAGGGCGCTGCGCGGCATGCGGGCGGGCGGGCTAGCATGCGTGCGGGTGGGCAGGCTCGCTCGTGATATTTATCTAGCCCTGCCGCGCCATGTGACGTACTGCAGCACCAAGATGGGTGGCGCGGTAGGCCCTGCACGTCAACCGTCAGTCTTTCCGGTCGTCACCACGTCAGCCCCCTACCATGCCACCATGCATGGCATGGCATAGGCTTTTGGCCACGCCATGGCAATAGGCGCGACCAAAAGTGTTAGTTTTTTTAAAAAAAAACAGACAGTGTTAGATTTAAAATTAGTTTTCAAAAAGTGTTAAAATTAAAAAAAAATCTTGGTATTCTCCCGGTGATTCAATTAGTATTCATCTTGTGATTGGTTCACTCTATGCGGCGGTATGATTATCTCACTTACTCATTTACTTTCCCCCAAACAAGTTGTAGCAAGATCTTTAGTGTAGTTAGAATTGAGAGCTTGCTTTGTAGCTTAAGTTCATCTAGTGGAGCTCTTTAGTGTAGCAAGTGTGAGAGCCTCTTAGTGAGTAGTAACTTAGTAAATTGTGTACCTAGTGATCATAGTAACTAAAATTATTGAATAGGTGGCTTGCAACCCTTGTAGAGCTAGAGCAAGTTTGCTTTTCACTATTTGTCATACTAATCAAATTGCTCTAGTTGGTTTGTAGATTTTTTAAATAGGCTATTCACCCCCCTCTAGCCATATTAGGACCTTTCAAGTGGTATCAAAGCCATGTTCACCATTTGATTAAGGGCTTAACAACCTTGGTGTCAAATTATGGCTTAAGTTATTTTCAACCATGTGGGGGGCAAACCACCGTTCTTTGATGGCACATGCTATGATTATTGGAAGAAAAAGATGAAGATGTATCTTGGTTCAATCAATGATCAAGTATGGGATGTGACCGAAAGTGACTATGTTATCATTGATCCCGACAATGTCACCAACCAAGACAAAACCAACAAGCAATGCAATACAATGGCTCTCAACACCATATACAATGTCATTGATTCTAAGGTATTTGAGCAAATCAAAGATTGTGATAGAGCTAATGAGGTGTGAAATAGATTGGAGGAAACATATGAGGGCACACCAGCGGTGAAGAGTGCCAAGTTGTATATTCTCAAGGACAAGTTGACAAGCTTCAAGATGAAGGAAGATGAGAGCATTCCGGAGATGTTCCATCGATTGCAAGTGATTGTCAATGATTTAAAGGCATTGGGAGAAAAGATCAATGATGATGATGTCTCTTATCGGTTCTTGATGTGCTTACCTCTAAGATTTGAGATGTTGAGATTGCTTATCATAAGAGGCAATTTGAAGGAGATTAACCCTAACCAAGTACTAGGTGGTGTCATGACACAAGAGACATACCGTGTGGAAAGGGAAGGGGTTGACAAGGATGATTAGAAGGAAGACAAAGACAAGAAGAAGAAGAGTGTAGCATTCAAGGCTAGCTCATCATCCAAGAACAAGGGCAAGTCCAAGAAAGAATCAAGTGATGATGAGGATCTTAGTGATATTAATGATGAGGCCTTGGCTCTATTTGTGCGCAAGATGGGCAAATTCATGAAGAAGAAGGGCTATGGTGCAAGAAAAAAAAGAGATCACACTAAAAGCAAAAAATATGTGAGAAGGTGCTACAATTGCAAGAGCCCCGATCATGTTGTAGCGGATTGTCCCTACAATAGTGACAATGATGAGGATAAGAAGAAGAAGAAGAAGAAGAAGAAGCACAAGAATGAGAAGAAGGAGAAGAAGGAGAAGAAGATGATCTTCCAAAAGAAGAAGAAGGGTGGAGGCTATGTGGTCACTTGGGATAGTGATGGCTCTTCGGATAGTGATGGCTCTAGTGATGATGGCAAGAAATCTATCAAGAAAGCACTAGCAAGCATCGCCATCAACAACAAGCCCTCCATCTTTGACACTCCATCGACATGCCTCATGGCAAAGCCTACCAAGGTAAAATATGATGTGAGTGATAATAATGAATGTGAAAGTGATGCTTGTAGAAGTGATGATGATGAGGAGGAGTACACCAATGAGGAGCTCATGGACATGTGTGAGCAAGTACACACTTGCTTCGAGATGAAAAGAAAGGAGTGCAAAGAACTGCACAAGAAAGTCAAATTTCTTGAGCAATCTCTTGATGAGCTCAATGCCACTCATGAGAGGCAATTGGAAGCCCATGAGAAGCTTGGCAAAGCTCACTCTAAGCTTGAAAAGGCTCACTCATCTCTCATCGAGCAAGTCAAGAAGGAGGAAGCTAAGAAGGAGCAAATGATTGTGTCTTGTGATGTGGGACTAACATGTGATATTATTGATGAATCTTTTTATAAGCCCATTGTAGTTGCTTCCACTAACCCTTCTTGTAGCACTTCTACTTCAACTTCACCTTTGAGTGATGGTTTCACTTATGATGCTTCACTAATGGTGGAAAATGAGACCCTCAAGAAGGAGGTGAATGAGCTCACTCATGCCTTAGGCAATGCCTATGGTGGAGATGCCCGCTTGTTAAAGTGCTTGGGTAGCCAAAGATTTTCTCTCAATAAAGAGAGATTAGGCTATACCCCCAAGAAAGGCAAGGTGGCCTTTGTCACTCCCAAAGTTAGCTTTGTGAAGGGCAATGGTCAGTTTTGTAATAGATGCAAGTAAGTTGGGCATTTAGAGCAATATTGCAAGACTAACATGAACAAGCAACCTAATGTATCCTCAATTAGATTTGATTCTTGTTACATGCTTGTTAAGGGTGCAAATGGTGTGAAGGCTAAGTTCATTGGTACACCAATTGTGGGCCCAAAGAAGAAGGCCATTTGGGTACCAAAGACCTTGGTAACTAACCTTAAAGGACCCAAACAAGTTTGGGTACCTAAAAAGAATTAATCTTCTTTTGTAGGTCAATTATAAAGCCAGAGGAAGGCATTGGGTGATTGATAGTGGGTGCACATAACACATGACTGGTGATCCAAGAATGTTCAATTCAATCAATGAAAATAAGAGCAATGGGATTAATAGTATCATATTTGGTGACAATGGCAAAGGCAAGGTCAAAGGTCTTGGTAAGATTGCAATATCCAATGACTTGAGCATTTCCAATGTGCTACTAGTAGAGAGCTTGAACTTCAACCTATTATCGGTAGCTTAATTGTGTGATCTTGGTTTTAAGTGCATATTTGGTGTGGATGATGTAGAGATCATAAGTGTAGATGGCTCTAACTTGATATTCAAAGGATTTAGATATGAGAATCTATACTTGGTTGATTTCAATGCTAGGGAAGCTCAATTGTCAATATGTTTGCTCACTAAGTTTAGTATGGGTTGGTTATGGCATAGAAGGCTTGGTCATGTTGGAATGAAACAATTGAACAAGTTGATCAAGCATGATTTAGTTAGAGGCTTGAAAGATGTCACATTTGAGAAGGATAGGCTATGCAGTGCATGTCAAGCCAGAAAGCAAGTTGGTAACACACATCCTAAGAAGAGCATGATGAGCACATCTAAGGCATTTGAGTTGGTGCACATAGACTTGTTTGGACCAATCACATACGATAGCATTGGTGGAAACAAATACGGATTTGTGATTGTGGATGATTTCACTAGATACGCATGGGTGTTCTTTCTTATTGACAAGAATGATGTGTTTGCAACCTTCAAGACATTCATCAAGAGTTTGAAACAACCATTATGAAAGTGAGAAGTGACAATGGAAGTGAGTTCAAGAACACAAGAGTGGATAATTTGTGTGATGAGTTTGGAATTAGGCATCAATTTTCGACCAAGTATACTCCACAATCAAATAGACTAGTTGAAAGAAAGAATAGAACTTTGATTGACATGGCAAGATCAATGTTGAGTGAGTATAATGTGAGCCATTCATTTTGGGCTAAAGTAATCAACACAGCTTGCTATTATAGCAACCGACTCTATTGTCATCCCATGATGGAGAAGACACCTTATGAGCTATTGAATGGAAGAAAGCCCAACATAGCATACTTTTAGGTTTTTGGTTGTAAATGCTACATATTGAAGAAAGGCACTAGATTGAGTAAGTTTAAAAAGAAATGTGATGAAGGTTTTTTGCTTGGTTCCTCCACTACTAGCAAGGCATATAGAGTTTGGAATTTGGCTAGTGGTACTCTTGAGGAGGTTCATGATGTAGAATTTGATGAAACAAATGGTTCCCAAGAGAAATGATTGATGTTGAAGATGACAAGAATCAAGTGCTCTCTAACTCAAATGAACAAGCTAGTGGTTCCCAAGATCAAAATCAAGCAAGTGCTAGTGTTGACAAAGTGCAAGATCAACATCAATTGACTAGTTCATCATCTCAATCAAATGCAAGCAATCAAGTGCAAGTACTCCAACCAACCAATGTTGCAAGAGATCATCCTTTATACTCTATAATTGGTGATATTTCTAGAGGTGTACAAACAAGATCTAAATTGGCATCATTTTGTGAATAATTCTCATTTGTGTCATCCATTGAACCTAAGAAGATAGATGAAGCTTTGTAGGATGTTGATTGGGTCAATGCTATGCATAAAGAGCTAAACAACTTCAAGAGAAATCAAGTATGTGAGTTAGTTGAGAGGCCTATGAATCATAATGTAATTAGAACTAAGTGGGTCTTTTGGAACAAGCAAGATCAAGATGGCATAGTAATAAGGAACAAAGCAAGATTAGTGGCTCAAGGTTACACTCAAGTTGAAAGTTTTGACTTTAGAGAAACATATGCCCCAGTTGTAAGATTGGAAGCAATTAGGATCTTGTTAGCCTATGCTTGTGCCCAAAATATCAAGTTGTACCAAATGGATGTGAAGAGTGCATTTCTCAATGGGTACATCAATGAGCTTGTGTATGTTGAGCAACCTCCCAGTTTTGAAGATGAAAAGAAACCTAACCATGTTTACAAGTTGAGAAAGGCTTTGTATGGATTGAAATAAGCACCTAGAGCATGGTATGAGAGATTGAGAGATTTCCTACTCTCTAAGGAATTTAAGATGGGAAAGGTTAACACCACTCTCTTCACCAAGAAGCTTGGTAATAACTTGTTTGTATTGCAAATCTATATTGATGATATCATATTTGGGTCAACAAATCAAGATTTTTGTGAGGAGTTTGGCAAGATGATGGCAAGTGAGTTTGAGATGTCCATGATTGGAGAGTTAAGTTACTTTCTTGGTCTTCAAATCAAGCAAATGAAGAATGGCATATTTGTGAGTCAAGGCAAATACATCAAAGACATGCTCAAGAAGTTTGGAATGGATGATGGAAAAGCTATTAGTACACCAATAGGGACAAATGGAAGCTTGGATAGTGATGCTAGTGGCAAAATAGTGGATCAAAAGATATATCGGTCTATGATTGGAAGCCTACTCTATGTGACCGCATCAAGGCCGGATGTGATGCTTAGTGTATGCATGTGTGCTAGATTTCAAGCCTCACCAAGAGAAAGTCATTTGAAGGCAACAAAGAGAATATTGAGGTACTTAAAGCATACACAAATATATTGGTTTGTGGTATCCCAAAGGAGCAAAGTTTGAGCTAGTTGGTTACTTCGACTTGGATTATGCAGGATGCAAGGTTGAAAAGAAGAGCACTTCGGGCACATATCAATTATTGGGAAGATCACTTATTTCATGGTCATCAAAGAAGCAAAATAGTATTGCATTATCAACCGCCGAAGACGAATATATATCCACCGGTAGTTGTTATGCACAATTACTTTGGATGAAGGCCACCTTGAATGACTTTGGAATCAAGTTCAAGAAAGTGCCATTGCTATGTGACAATGAGAGTGCAATCAAGTTAACCAACAATCCGGTTCAACATGCAAGAACAAAGCACATTGATGTCCACCATCACTTCATAAGAGATCACCAACAAAAAATGGACATTTGCATTGAGAGTGTAGGCACCGAAGATCAACTTGCTGATATCTTCACCAAGCCACTTAATGAGAAGAGGTTTTGCAAGCTAAGAAATGAATTGAACATACTTGACTTCTCAAATATGTGTTGATGCACCCCCACTTATATGACATGCCTCTTCTTCGAGCAATCCAAGGTAAAAGTTAATTGGCATGGCATACATCCTTGCTAAGGACATGTTTATTGCATCTAGTCATTCCTATCATATCCTAGGCTCATTCGTGAAAATCAAATAAATTTGATGCTTGTATGGTACCACTATTGCTTGTATGCTTGAAATGATCTAGTGGTAGCATATGACACGTTTGTGGGTTTGTAAACCTAGTGCTTAATCTAGAAAATGAGCTATAAGTGTTTAACTCAACATGGTGCATGATAACCCTCTTTTGGAGGTGTGAAGAAGCTTGCCCTTAGATCAAACCGAGTTAAATAACTTTTGCAAGTGATATAGATTGAACCAAATTGGGAAAATGATCCTCATTTCACATGGTTTCACCCCAACCTATCTAAAATTTGAGCTCGCTTTTTGTGCTAATTGTTGACAAAGGGGAGAGAAATTCACAAAGATAGTAAGATAGAGGGAGCAAACAAATGAAATGACATTGTAAGGGGATCAATCAAAATTATACACAAGTAGGGGGAGCAAGCTCATAAACTTGTATGTTGCATTTGAATGTGCATTTTATATATTTGCTTGCATTGCACAAGTTTTAATTTCAATATCTGTAACACCTCGGGTGTTAGCCTTGCATAACTTGACTTGCATAGCATGAGCATGATCATAAAGCATTCATATATAAGCTTTGACACTTGAAACATTGGATTGAAACACCTACAACATTTGCTTGTTATCGCATGTTTCATTAACATATGCAACCTTTATCGTTATTTCATGTCTCCATATGTATATGCATATGATCATGAGTGGACACATGTACTTGGTTAATATGAGTCACCAAAAATCTTTTGGCAATGCTTAGGTTCACAATTGGAACATGGTTCATGAATGTCATTTTCCATGATCAAGTCCTTAAGTCATGTTTCATGTGATTACACTAGCTAGCCCTATGAGTGACTACTACATGAAATGATTGAATGACCTTGCAAATTGCTTAAACATGTTTAGAGTATCATTATGAACAACTTTGATATTCATGGTTAGGGGTAAGAAGGTCATTAAGCCATGCTTTGATGTGTATCATCATTTAAAAGTGACATGTTTGACTAAAGTTGAACTAGGTGTTAGAGACCTTGCATGGAGGAGATCACTAAAGCAAAGTTGTAGTGTTTGGCATAAGGAACAACTTTTATTTTTGGGTCACTAACTGATTCAGCTCCTAACATGTGTGAAATTGGATTACAAAAATTAGTAAATCAACATTTCTTGACTTAACAAAATTTTCTAAGTCCTTGTTTGACT
Source organism: Miscanthus floridulus (assembly GCF_019320115.1). NCBI lineage: Eukaryota > Viridiplantae > Streptophyta > Magnoliopsida > Poales > Poaceae > Miscanthus > Miscanthus floridulus. The sequence goes on from NC_089582.1 coordinate 58,507,493, forward strand.
GACAGACTGACAGGCCTATGTTGGGGGTGATTTTACTCAGTCTCTGTTGAGAATTGGAGCATGATCCTTAAACAAAAGTTGTAGCTGGTACATTGGTTTATCATTTCGGTTTAAAGTGTTTGCACGTTGGAGCTACGGATTAGCAGATAAATCAACATGAAAACGCGCTGTCAGGCTTCTTCGCGGACTCTGAACCGACTGAATCGATTGATTCAGTGGCCGACCGCCTTCAGGCCATGGCCGCCGTGTGGAGGGGAAACAGCTGCGCGTCGCCAACGCCCTGATCGCGCAGGCCACGACGCGCCTGAACACGGCCTTAACCCCGCCAGCGCCTGCCCGAGCCATCCCGCGCCCCATTTTCAATTTCCCCGCTCCTCCTTCGCCGTCCGCAGCACCCGCAAGCGTAGCCGCCAGGCTCCCGTAGCGCCACCGTCACTGTCGACGGCACAAACCCGCGCCTAGCCACTCGGTCGCCACCGCAACCTCTCCACCCTCGTCTCAGCGACTCACCGCGCCAGCACTAGCTCGCTGAGAGCACTTGGTAAGCAGCAGCGCCGTGCGCTAGCTCACCGGAGCATCCTCGCCGCGCCCGTCACCGTGGCTGGGGCACCATCCCCCACCGTAGACCGTGCAACCGTGTGCGATAGGTTCGCCTAAGCCTAGGGAAGCTCATCCTCGCCCTTTTGTGCTTCGCTGTGGCCTCCACAGGTGTACCGCCGTGGTCCCACCTCGCCGATCCGCCATGGCCGCCGCCGTCGTAGTTAGCGCCAGCGAGAGGCCCCACCAAGTATCTCAAAGGGTGCGCTAGGTCACGAGGGTCATGTAGCGTAGACGTCATCGCCGGCGAAGCTCGCCGTCGACGAGCCGTAGCCGCGCAGTGCCGAGCAGCGCCGTTGCTCTGTTTGTGTCTCACTGGCATGTGGGTCCCCTATCAAGCGGGTCCCACCGGTCAGCGACAGTTAGAGTGTGTGATAGTTCATTTGATCCAATTTTTGAATTCTTTTGTGAATTTTGTATCTTCAGTTTGGTAGCTTCAAAAATTGTGAAATAAATTTGGTAGTGCTCCTTAGGAAGTGTAGTATTTAGGAAAAATATGTTTTTAACATTTTCAGTAGAAATTTTTGGAGATTTAAATAGGGATTTGAAATGTGCTTTTGAATGCATTCAAATTTGTTTATTTTATATCTAGAGTTCTTGTGCTTAAAAAATTATGAAATTTTTGTGGTAAGCTAGTCTTAGCATATGTGAGATCTGGTAAAAATTTGAAGATGAGTGCATATGTAGATTTGTAGTTATAGATTTTTCTTTTATAATTAGGAGATCCTTGTGTAAATTTTTATAAATTATTTATGAATCCAAAATTCATGAAAAATTTTGGAGGTAATCCTAGTAGTATATGGATGCTAAGAAAAATAGGAAATCTGTTGCTTGACACTTTTTAATAGGGTTTTCCATTTATGCTATTTCAAGCCTTGCTGCCTTGTCATTTTTGCATAGGATGTTCTACTTGGTAAAATGACATGAAATTTTTATAGTAGTCCTTTGATAGCATTAGTAAGGCACTGTAAATTTTTGAGAATTTATGAAGCACATCTGGTATATGTTTATTATTTAACCTAGATATCGAAATAAAATAATAAAGGCATTTAAATAAATAGTTTGGGCTTCACCATTATATTACCTAAAATGTATTTGGTATGCTTACACTGTTGGTAGATTTTATGTTGTCAAATTTGGAAGGATTACATGAAGTAGAAGTATTGTTACTTTATATTGCATGCTGAATAGTTTTTGGATAGATTCTGGAGTTTGATGAGTTGCATGTTGAAAATGATGTGTACTGTAAAAATGGTTAATAACAAAGTTGTAAAGAATTTGATAAGCTTTCCAGAAAGTCTAGGATCACTATATTTGGATTAGTAGAACTCCAATTATGAGTAAAACAAGTAACTACTGTTTTGTGGCATAATCGATGCATTGTGGAAATAGTTAATTAAATAATCGAGAAGAGATATGCACCTACTCAATAAACATGATGCACTTGTTAACATATATGCATTCGTAATACTTATGCCATATTCATGCATCTAGGATTGGAGGAAGAGATCACGTTGCTGGAATTCGAAGAAGCAGAGGAAGGGAATCAGCAGGAGGATCCGCAAGCCGCAGCTCCCGAAGGCGTGGAGCAGAACCCTGAAGAGCTTCCGGAGTGTCCTGACCACCGCCCTACTTTCTTTCTGCAAGGCAAGCCCTGGAGCATTCTAAGTCTCCTAGTAATTTACAAATGTTTACTTAAGTACTTATGATTGATGCATTAGGTTATAAGAGTTGAATGGAACCACTTGATGCATGTAAATTCCTTGTCCAGATATTAACCCTTTAACCGGTATAGGTCCAGGATCAAATATATGCTTAGCCATGCTTAGATCGGTAGAAGTCGGGTGATGTCCTGTCACCTGCGAGATGTAGGTGGATAACAGAGCATGTTTGGCTATAATTGCTATCGTGAAACAGAACCATAGGGTAACAGAAAATCGAGACCAGACGGGAAGTCAATAGAGAAGCAACAAGACATGGAGGTCTTGGGTGTGGATCTATCCCCGTCTGTGTCGATTAAGGACTATACCGTTGTTGGCGCTTCTGACAAGATTGAACGCATGCCTCTCACTTAGCTGGCCGGATAACTCGTTCCGACCGCGAAGCCGAGTAATTCAACTCAGGCCGGGAACCGTTCTGTTATGCGCTCCTTCCGGGGAACGATCAGACTGAGCCCAAGGGCAGGCTTGGCCTAAGCATCCTGGCATCTGGTGTTCCAGATTGTGCGGCACGGTACGGACCCGCAAAATGTGTACCTGAGTTGTACCAAAGGTGACCTAAGGCTATCATGGCTGGTAGACCTGGGTTTGTGTTAGAAATAAATTCCTAGCTGATTGAAATCGATTCGAATCGCTGTCTCTCCCGGATAGTGAGAAACTTGGCTAGTCCCAACATTGTAGTAACTATGTTATGAAACATGATGGTTCAAATGAATATGGAATTACAATACCTGCTATGGTTACTATTGTATGCTTCTAAATGATATACCATATATTTGGCACAGGAGAGTTGCTAACCTAGAAATGGATAGTTATAATTAACCTGGTAAAGAATTTGTAACTGTACCATGATTCAATTGCTTTTACGCAAAAATGTTGTCAAGTTACGCCCACTTATATAGCCTTGCATAATCCTTGGAGTCATTTTATTTCTGGTTCATGACGAGTAAGTCTAGCTGAGTACCTTCTTGTACTCAGGGTTTTATTTTCCCATTGTTGCAGATGACACTGTGTATCATGGTTATTGCAAGAGTTGCTTCTATCCCGCTGTGGATGAGGAGTAAGCCTTGGGCAGGCTTCTTTATTAATTCCTATCCTTGCTTTTGTGGACCGTGATCTTATTTGGCACTGTATTAAACTATGTTGGAAACTTTATTTTTGAACTTATTTGCTTCCGCTTTATTTATCAAACTCGGTTTGTAATAACTTTTATTCGTACTCTGATGACGAAATGTATCTGTGAACTTTATGTAATATGTGGCATGTATGTTGAATCCTGTACGATCTTGGTTGTTGTAAATCGTTTATCGAGACCCGTCGTGGTACTCGACGGACTACCGGGTTTATATGGGTTCAAGTATGACAGTGCGACCGCTTGCGGGCTGCCATTGTACTTGTACTCTTATAAATTGGTCAGTTCTGCGACAATATCCATGCTTGTGTGTTATATGCTAGTTGTAGGTTTGAATGATGAAATGAAAAACTGGCATGCATAGGTTAAGTAACTAGACTTATGTTCATTTTATAGAAACTAGACCCTTGCTTCTAATGTTGATCTCATGGGGTATTCTAGTTTTTGTGTATGTCTAGTTACTAATGGTGCTAAGGATGGTATATTGTTGCACTCTGATTGGTATCATGCTTCAAAGGTCCATCTCTTATGCCTTAGAATCATTTGGTAGACATTGTCTCCTATATTTCCTATTTAAGCATATGTGCAAGCTACAATCCAAACTCTTAGCACATATGTAGGGGGAGCAATTGCTACCATATGGGATTCATGAAACTTGTCCATATCCTTTTACACATGGTAAATATGCTTGGGAAAGCAACATGGATTCAATGAAATTTCAATTCATATCTTTGTGAAAGGGTTGTCATCAATTACCAAAAAGGGGAAGATTGAAAGCTCAAGTTTGGTTTTGGTGAATTGACGAAACCCTAAGTGCTAACCTAGTTTATCAAAGTGATTATGAGATAGGTAGCACTACTCCAAGTGATTAAGCATATGAAGATCATGACATGATGATGGTGATGCCATGGTATTGATCAAATGCTTGGACTAGGAAAAGGAGAAAGAAAAACAAAAAGCTCTAGACAAAGGTAAAATTGAAAGGAGCTTTTTGGTTTAGTGATCAAGGCACTTAGAGAGTGTGATCATATTTAGGATTGATAGCCATACAATTAAGAGGAGTGAAACTCATATTGAAATGCGGTTATCAAAGTGCCATTAGATGCTCTAACTCATTGCATATGCATTTAGGATCTAGTGAAAAGCTAACACCCTTGAAAATGTTTATGAAAATATGCTAACACACGTGCACAAGGTGATAAACTTGGTGGTTGGCACAGTTGAGAAAGGGTGGAGAAGTTGGTGAAATGAAGGAGGTGATAGTCACTGAGAAACAGTGACCGGACGCTGGTCACGCAGTGACCAGACTTTGACCCTATGTCCGGTCAGTGGCATGCAATGAAGGCCGCCCTCGGTCTCTTGACCAGACATGAAAGAGAGGGAGGGACCGGACACGTAGGGGGTGCGTCCGGTCACCCAGTGACATACACTGATGCAAGCAACAGAGAAAGGCTATGTTGAATGGACGCTGGCCTAGGTCCGGTCACGAGCCACCGGACACATCCGGTCATGAGTAGAACCTTACTAGAAACGACCAGACTCCAGTGTTGGAACGTCCAGTCACTTTGAGCTACGCGTCCGGTCATAACTTAAGTGCACTGATGACCGTTGAGATCAGACGATCAGCATTTGAAGCAGGGGACACGTGGCAAAAATCTGAGGACTGGACGCTGGGGTCCTGCGTCTGGTCAATCCGACCGGCGTGTCCGGTTGCCCTAATTTCTCAGGGAACAGGGATCCAATGGCTCTATTCATGGGGGCTCTCTATTTAAGCCCCATTGCCTGCTCTAGCTCAGTCTCTTGGCCATTTGCATTGACATAGCAACCTTGTGAGCTTAGCCAAAGCCCTCCCACTCATCTCCATCATTGATTCATCATCTTTATGAGATTGGAGAGAATCCAAGTGCATTGCTTGAGTGATTGCATCTAGAGGCACTTGGTGTTCATGTTTCGCTGTAGGATTCACTTGTTGCTCTTGGTGGTTGTCACCACCTAGATGGCTTGGAGCAGCGGAGGAGGATTGACATAAGTTGATGATTGTTCGTGGCCATCTCTCGGTGATTGTGAGGGGTATTGTGCCTTCCTCGGCGGAGCGTCGAAAGGTAACTCTAGTTGATTGCTTGTGTCATTGAGTTACCTCACTTGTGGGTAGGTTCTTGCGGTGTCCAATTATGTGGACGAGGTTCGTGCAACACCTCTTAGCCGCTGAACCACCAAGTGTTGGTCGACACAATGGGGACTTACATGCCGGCAAGCACGTGAACCTTGGAAGAAAAATTGGTTCTCTTGCCCTTTGGTATTCTCCCGGTGATTGAATTAGTATTCATCTTGTGATTGGTTCACTCTACGTGGCGGTATGATTATCTCACTTACTCATTTATATTCCCGCAAACTAGTTGTAGCAAGCTCTTTAGTGTAGTTAGAATTGAGAGCTTGCTTTGTAGCTTAAGTTAATCTAGTGGAGCTCTTTAGTGAGCAAGTGTGAGAGCTCTTAGTGAGTAGTAACTTAGTAAATTATGTGCCTAGTGATCATAGTAACTGGAATTATTGAATAGGTTGCTTGCAACCCTTGTAGAGCTAGAGCAAGTTTGTTTTTCGCTATTTGTCATACTAATCAAATTGCTCTAGTTGGTTTGTAGATTTTTAAATAGGGTATTCACCCCCCTCTAGCCATATTAGGACCTTTCAAGTGGTATCGGAGCCGTGTTCACGATTTGATTGAGGGCTTAACAACCTCGGTGTCAAATTATGGCTCAAGTTATTTTCTACCATGTGGAGGGCAAACCACCGTTCTTTGATGGCACATGCTATGATTATTGGAAGGGAAAGATGAAGATGTATCTTGGTTCAATCAATGATCAAGTATAGAATGTGACCAAAAGTGACTATGTTATCATTGATCCCGACAATGTCACCAACCAAGACAAAACCAACAAGCAATGCAATACAATGGCTCTCAACACCATATACAATGCCATTGATTCCAAGGTGTTTGAGCAAATCAAAGATTGTGATAGAGCTAATGAGGTGTGAAAGAGATTGGAGGAAACATATGAGGGCACACCGGTGGTGAAGAGTGCCAAGTTGTGTATTCTTAAGGACAAGTTGACAAGCTTCAAGATAAAGGAAGATGAGAGCATTCCGGAGATGTTCCATCGATTGCAAGTGATTGTTAATGATTTGAAGGCATTGGGAGAAAAGATCAATGATGATGATGTCGCTTATCGGTTCTTAATTTGCTTACCTCCAAGATTTGAGATGTTGAGATTGCTTATCATAAAAGGCAATTTGTAGGAGATTACCCCTAACCAAGTACTATGTGATGTCATGACACAAGAGACATACCATATGGAAAGGAAAGGGGTTGACAAGGATGACAAGAAGGAAGACGAAGACAAGAAGAAGAAGAGTGTAGCATTCAAGCTAGCTCATCATCCAAGAACAAGGGCAAGTCCAAGAATGAATCAAGTGATGATGAGGATCTTAGTCATATTGATGATGAGGCCATGGCTCTATTTGTGCGCAAGATGGGCAAATTCATGAAGAAAATGGGTTGGTAAGCACATGAACCTCGGGAGAAAATTGATTGTCTCTTGCCCTTTGGTATTCTCCTGGTGATTGAATTAGTATTCATCTTGTGATTGGTTCACTCCTCTATGCGTCGGTATGATTATCTCACTTACTCATTTACATTGCCGCAAACTAGTTATAGCAAGCTCTTTAGTGTAGTTAGAATTGTGAGCTTGCTTTGTAGCTTAAGTTCATCTAGTGGAGCTCTTTAGTGTAGCAAGTGTGAGAGCTCTTAGTGAGTAGTAACTTAGTAAATTGTGTGCCTAGTGATCATAGTAACTAGAATTGTTGAATAGGTGGCTTGCAACCCATGTAGAGCTAGAGCAAATTTGCTTTTCGCTATTTGTCATACTAATTAAATTGCTCTAGTTGGTTTATAGATTTTTAAATAGGCTATTCACCCTCCTCTAGCCATATGAGGACCTTTCAGTAGGCTCCAGGTGCTGCGCACCGATAACGACGACGAGTTCACCATCGCAGAGTTCACCGACTACTGCACCGGAGAGGGCAACCAATGCCACTTCTCGATGCCTCACTCACCATAGCAGAACGCGCGTGGTGGAACGTCAGAATCAAACCGTGGTCGCCATGGCTCGGTCGCTGCTAAAGCAGATGAGGATGCCGACAAAGTATTAGGGGGAGGCAGAGCTCGCCGAATCGGAGCTTGTAGGGCAAGACCCCCTACGAGGCCTAGCATGGGCAGACGCCGGCGGTGAGCTACCTGAAGACCTTCGGCTACATCGCCTATACCAAGGAGTTGAACCAACTCCGTAAGCTCGATGACCACGGCAAGCCCAGTGTTTTCATCGGGTATGCAGAAGGAGCGAAGGCATATCGCATCCTAGACCCAGTAACGCAGCGCGTGAAGGTCACTTGCAACATCGTCTTCGATGAGGGGTGCGGCTAGGACTGGTCCACTCCAAACACCGGCAGCTCGGCCTCAACGGCAAGCGACTTCACTGTCGAGTACTAGTGGCCTAGAGGAACAGGGAGAGCATAGAGTGCTTCGACGACGGCTAGAACTACATCATCAGCGCCACCATCGTCTGCGCCGCGCTCACCGTCACCAAGTCCGATGGAGCCCAAAGGGACATCGACAACTACGACCACTCCTCCAGCAACCCAGCCAGCCTCGCCAACACCACCACCTGTGTCCCCTACTTCCCCTACCGCTTCACCTACCTCACCGGAGGCAGCAGCAGTGACCGGTGATCAAGTGGAGTTCGCCACTCCACTGGAGGATGATGAAGAGTGACTCGATGCCTACTATGACGACGAGTCGCTAAGCTACCGCACGATGACCCTCCACCTCCACCGTAGCAGCATCTCTTCGCCGAGCTACACCTAACGCACGCCAGTGAGCCTGCCAATTTCGCTGAGGCAAAAGATGATCCGACATGGCGGGCGGCAATGGAGCAAGAGATCAAGGCTGTGGAGTAGAATTGCACTTGGGAGCTGGTGCCATTGGCCACTGGCCACCATTCATCACCCTGAAATGGGTGTTTAAGCTCAAGAAAGATGAGCTGGGCGCGGTGATCAAACACAAGGCCCGATTGGTGGCGCGCGGTTTCGTCTAGTAGGAGCAGATCGACTACGACGATGCGTTCGCTCCCGTGGCGCGCATGGAATCTGTCAGAGTCCTCCTTGCGCTGGTGGCTCAAGAAGGCTGGCGTGTCACCACATGGATGTGAAATCCGCCTTTCTCAACAGCGACCTCAAGGAAGAGGTGTATGTGCAGCAGCCGCCTGGCTTCGCTGTCGCCGAAGAAGAAGGAAAGGTCTACAACCTACGCAAGGCCCTCTATGGTCTACGGTAGGCTCTACATGCCTAGAATGCAAAGCTAGATGCCACGCTCAAGGACATGGGCTTCGAGCAGAGCACTCATGAGGCGGTGATGTACCGGTGGGGCAGTGGACGCTCTGTCCTGCTCGTCGGCGTCTACGTCAACGATCTCATCATCACCAGCGTGGAGGAACGTGAAGTGGAGGCGTTACAAATGAAGATCTTCAACATGAGTGACCTCGGCCTCCTCAGCTTCTACCTCGGCGTCGAGGTGCGCCAAGATGCCAGCAGCATCACCCTCCGTCAGACACACTACGGCAAGCGTATTCTAGAGCTCGGTGGTATGGTTGGCTGCAACCCTGCCCATACTCCAATGGAGGAACGACTGAGGCTTAGCAGACAGAGCACAACGGAGGAGGTCGACCCCACGCACTACCGGTGGCTCATCGGCAGTCTGCGCTATTTGGTGCACACTCGCCCAAACTTGGCGTTCGTCGTCGAGTTCATCAGTCGGTTCATGGAGCGGCCTATGTTGGAGCATCAACTAACTGTCAAGCGCATTCTCCGATATGTGGCTGGCACCCTCGACTTCGGTCTGCACTTCACCAAGGCGCCCGGCACCACACGGTTCGTTGGCTACTGCGACAGCGACCTCACCGGCGACATTGACACAAGCAAGAGCACGAGCGGAACATTGTTCTTCCTTGGCAACTGCTTGGTCAGTTGGCAATCCATCAAGCAAAAGGTGGTGGCACTTTCAAGCTGTGAAGCCGAGTACATTGCCATCACTACTGCTGCAACACAAGCTCTATGGCTGTCAAGACTGCTAGCAGAGCTTCTCGACAGGCATGTCGAGGTGGTTGGGCTAAAGGTGGGCAGCAAGTCAACCCTCGCTCTGGCCAAGAATCTAGTCTTCCATGAGAGGAGCAAGCATATCAAGATCAAATACTATTTCATCCGAAGCTACCAGGAAGATGGAAGCATCAAGGCGGAACACATTCCAACCACTGATCAGCTTGCAGACATCGTCACCAAGTCTCTGGGCAAGGCCAAGTTTGAGGAGATGAGGGAGAGGATTGGCTTGAAGCAGATCACCTCCAAGGCTGAGCACAAGGCTAAGGGGGAGAAATGAGGGTTAAGCCTAGTGCTAATACCTCAATGTATCTAGTTTTATCTATTTAAGCTATTTACTATTCACTGTCTAGGCTAGTTACTATTCACTATCTAGCAATTATTAGATGCCTTAGCATCCAAGGTAGCGTCTGCTTTATGCAGTTAGAATATGTTGTAGCGGTTGAGACCTTCTTGTATCCCAAGTTTGCTACTTCTATTTAATACAATGAAGCGGCGTATGGCCAAGCTGCCCTCTAGCGGATCAAATTGTACTTGTGTTCTTAGTTACCAGTCCAACAGTCACATCCATGCTCCAGTTGATTACAGGGAAAATTGTTTCCACCGTAGGGCTTGTTTGAATGCGCATATATTCATCTCAATCCTCATGTGTTGAAGTGGATTGGAGTGAAATTAAACTAAGTTACATTTCAATCCACTCCAACACGTGTGGATTGAAGTAGATACACATGCATCCAAACAAGGCCGTAAGGTTGGTTTGCAACAAATATTTTTCATGTAATCAACTCGAGTAACAAGCTAATAATACTATGAATGTGACACCATGCAGTTAAACTGTGGCTAGATACAGTACGAGATACCAAGAAAATGATTTTAATTACAGTAGAATTCAGGGTGTGATATCGTGTACTCAAAACTTTGATTACACATAATACAAGAAAAATACATAGAAAAGATAATACCGGTAAGAATGTTACATATTGGAACTACATCATACACATCACTACAGCGCTAAGTTTGTGGGAACCTTGTTCAGGTTCCAGAACCAGCAGATTTTGCTTCTTCTGTGATTCACGCTGAAGGCTTACGAGGAGGGCATGCCAATTGCCGGGCCGTAATTTGCGCCTTGGAAAATCCATGCCTTCAGGTGGCTGAAAGAGGTTCATTAGAAAGCAGTTAGAAACAAAAGAATTCATTAGCATGACCACATAATGAAAGGTTTAGGAGTTCCTAATATGACTACTGAAAAAAAAGTGAAGTGACTGCAGACTGAAAAGCAACAAATGACCCACAAATCTGTTTTTTATATAAAAAAAAGATCACAATGATGTGAGAAGTGGGTTTGTAAATATTAAGCAGCTACTTCTTTATCAGGTCATTATCCTAGATTGCTTGGGAGATCTTTTTTTTTTCACTGTTACAACTTACAACCCCTCTGATCGACTAGTGGAGTTAGAGTGGTTTGATTGTAAAGGCCATTAAGGAACCATGTCCATCTTCTCTTTAATATAAGATACGTGCTCTCATGCGCGTTCGAAACAAAATATCAACCAGCTACTTAAGGTGCACATAAAATTGAAACTTTGACAAACATATAGCAAAGTAGATGATAATTTACATTTTTTTACTATCCAACCGAAGCTTAGCTCAAAGATGCTCATGGATGAGAACAGCAGCAGATTTAGTATTTGTAGTCAACAAAACACCCCCCGGTTGTTAGCAAAGATGGACAATCCTAAGTCATGCCAAAGTTGTAAACAATGAGCCCACACCATCTAGTGCTTAAAAAGAACACTAAGGGATAGACTACATTTGACAAAGTAACACACTTTTCAGCAAACATTCCTTATGAAATGAGTTCAGCTAACATTACTGTAACAACAATCAAACCCACGCTTAATGTCGAAAATCAGTGCTTGATTGACTGGCAACAATACATTCGTAGATCATAACGTTTTTTGTTTCAGTAAAACCTGCATTGCGACAGGGTGTGTTGGAATATTTGCTATCAATATAAGAAAATATCTATCTAGCTTCACTGCTGAATTACACTAACACTGTCCAAATGTTCTTAAAATGGTTGGCTGAGTTAGAGCCTAAGAGCTTCCTCATTCCAACTTCCCAGTTCTAACTTCTAAATAGTGATTATTTTCCTATTATTCTCTTTGTTTTCAGCGCACTGAACTTTTGCCAATAAAACTGAAAGTAGAATACTCCCCTGCATTCATACTGTTTTTCTACTTAAAACCGATTTAACAAAACTAGGAACCTATTTCGCAATAAGAAATACTCGCATGTGAGACATGCACATAGCTAGGTGCCCACTGCACAGATAACAAAAACAAGAAAAATATCAGACATCACATTGCAATTTTCAGACTTGCTAGGAAACATGGAAAAGTTTGTGTTCCCCATTTCTCGATTTGGGAACTTAAGGATCTAGAGTTTAACATAAATGTAGTGGTAAACTCTGTTTGTTTGGATACCTTTCGAAGACGTCGGTAGCGAAGCGGGAGCCATTGAAGCAGATGAACCAGAGCAGGATCAGCACCAATATGTCTACTCTTAGTTAAAGGGAGAACATTGTAATAACAGGAACATAAAATCCAGTTTACTTGGAAAGGACCACCGAATGAGAAACCTTGCCCAACAAATTCGAAGAAATGATGGTAACCCCTCCGAAATCAACGAACTGCCTGGCCGATAAAACGTTTCCGCCAAGAACGAATCGAAATAAGGCCCCGTTTAGATCCATTTTTTTTATTTTGGCTACTGTAGCACTTTCGTTTGTATTTGGTAATTAGTGTCTAATTATGGACTAATTAGGTTTAAAAGTTTCGTCTCGCGATTTCTCACCCAACTGTGCAATTAGTTTTTTTTTCGTCTACATTTAGTACTCCATACATTGCCGTAAGATTCGATGTGACGGATACTGCGTAAAATTTTTTTGACAACTAAACAGGCCCTAAGTGCCTACCCAAACCTAAGTCTTGTCGAGATACAGATACCCAAAATCAAACGCGGATCCAACATAAGCAAGGTCGGAATTTGCAAAGTGAGAGTAACGAAAGAACTGAATCGGATGGAGACGCAGCGGAAGGATACTGAATAGGCAGCGCTCCCACCAATCGAGCATGTAGAGGCCCATGGTGACGTTGTAGAGGTGGATCTTCTTGCCCACCCAGCTCATCTCGCCGGCCATCTTTCTCTGCAGGGCTAGTTCTTCCTGGTTGCGGAGCGCTAACGCTAACCTCTCCGATTCGGGGGCGCCTGTGTTGTGTTCCTCTGGTTCTTCTTCTGGATCAAGTCTGAATTTTTCCGAACTCTGAATCGATGTTGCTCTTGCTCTATCGGGGGATACAGAGCTTGTCCTTGTCGTTTATATAAGAAGACAGAGAAAAAGGAAAGCCTGTGTTGTGTGCCTCCTTTGTTTACTTTTTTTCCCCCTGCCTTGTTTTACTGGACCGATTCCTTGTCGTTTTAGACCCAGCCAGCCACTCAGCCACTCAGGTTTGAAGTCAGCGTCTGCCGGGGTCCAATTTGGCCGCCCAGTGCAGCTGCAATCACTGGACTTTTCCAACTAGTATACAGCACGACGGAGATCATGGCTGCAGCCTGCAGGGGAGGAATTTGCTAGGAACAACACTGGAAAGCTACATTCTCTGCCCTCAAGGAGAAGTTGAAAGCTGTTGAGCTAGAAATGAAGAGAAACAAGACTAGTCGCCTTATTCACATATTCATCATGACCCATCGTCCACCAGCAAACTGGACCGAAACCATTTTCTTGCAAATGTTGCAACAGATGAGAGGACACAAGACTAGTTCGCTGGTCTAAAACTTAGCTGAAAAACACTGTTTCGGCTGGTTTATTACGAGAAAAAAACATTATTTGGCTGGTTTGATGAACAGTAACTTGAGAGGGGTTCCAGCCGGCTGGCTGGTCTCGGTCAGACCAGCGAACGAGCCCTATGTCTTTTTCTCCTCTCAACAAAAAAAAAGGCACAACACGGCTGCTTCCAAGGCCCACATAACAGTAACTTGAGAGGGGTTCCAGCCGGCTGGCTGGTCTCGGTCAGACTAGCGAACGAGCCCTATGTCTTTTTCTCCTCTCAACAAAAAAAAAAGGCACAACACGGCTGCTTCCAAGGCCCACATAAGAGGTACTAGTTTATGAAGTGTGCCCCCATGCTCGGTTTTGGAGTTATTTTCTCTAAAAAAAGGTTGTAGATGTTCTAGCAGATGTCCATACAGGGTACGTTGGAATGCCCAATTCTCCCTGCTCTGCAATATCTTGTGTGCACGTTTCAACATTTTCACTTTTACTTAGGATTTGTTTGGATCTTATAATAAAAATGAGAATAAGATCCAAACACTTGGATTTTAGATAAAATTCTAGAATCCAACTATCTACCAAAAACCTACTATTTGGAGATTTCTTCTATAGAAAGGTAATAATTACAGTGAGAATAATAAGATCCGCAAATCACCACAAGTCTTGTCGGAAATCAAAGATGAATGCCTCAATGTGGAAGTTTTGGGGGTGGGGGTGGGGGTGGGTGGGGTGGGGGGGGGGGGGGGGGGGGGGGGCTTAGAACCCTTAATGTTGTCCCAACCATTAGTGAGTAATTAGCCCTTGCTACACCTAACACCCCACGACAGTCTGCTGTGTGAGTGTGAGAGGCAGCGCTACTCGCGCTTGTATTATGTACCTTCTCCTTATTAATATTATAAGCTGATCAACCGGATTTTTCAAAAAAAAATGCAAAGGTAATATATAATAAGATCCAAAGACCTATCATTTTCTTTATCTAGATTCTAAATCACTATCTAGAATCACTATAAGAATAAGATAGAATGAGATCCAAGCGGGGCCTTAGTTTCATGGATACCTTGGATGAATCTTATATTATAAGAGTGTGTTTGGTTCATGAGACGGAACGATCAATGTTTGGTTGGGGATCCTAGAAGGATGAGTTCATTCCAAGGAATATACTCATTAGATTTAGGGTGAACAATCCCCTAGAAACGAGCGAAGGGGGATCCCTGTTCGTCCTCACACATCATGCGGGCATCGCACTTGCAACGCCCGTCACCATCCTGCTTGGCTAGCACACCTCCTTCACCTATGGCAAGAATCACGACCCGCCCAAGTCGCACAATTCCTTCACTGGTGGTGTCATCCCCCACTCTCGATCCTACGAGAGAAGTAGATGGGTGGCAACACATACATGGGCATGACGTGGGCGAGAGGCGGCACCAGCGGCGAATCTAGACTAAACTGCTGCCGGGGTCGCACAGATTCATGAATTCAATCTGATGGGGTCGTAGCTGGCCGGAATACGCGGGGTTCCACTAATTCGTATAAAGTTATCGGGGTCGCATGACCCGACACATGCACTGTGGCTTCGCCGCTGGGCGGCACAAGCACCGTAAGAGGCTGTTCTAGACTATTACTACGAGCATGCGGTCTAGAACTAGAAGGGTTAGAGCAAAAGAGTTGAAGAGATAATGTTAGGCGACGAGCAATGCATATTGCAAAGTGGTCTATATAAGTGGGCCCAAAAACAGTAGTCTTTAGCTATAAAAATTGTCTCACAATGCATAAAGACTAGCTAAAAATTGTCTCACAAGTCACAATGCATGAAGACCAAGTGGGCTATACAGTACGGTCCATGCCAGGCCCTAAAAATATACTCCATAGATCTTGCTATTGACTTCTTCCACTCATCAGTACTCGGGTGGGATAAGATGAAAAGAAGAAAATAATTTTTTATTTCATATGGCTAGCCTATAGTGGTATAGACTGCTTTAGTTATTTCACTTGCTATATTGACTCCGTCTATAGCGTTAAGTTGGCTTTTATAAAGCTATATGGACCACTTTTTCCCCATATTGTGGCAGTCGTTAAGGGCTTTGGGCCCATGTGTGATTAGAGAGAGAGAGAGAGAGAGAGAGAGAGAGAGAGAGAGAGAGAGAGAGAGAGGGGGGGGGGGGGGGGGGGGGGGGGGGGGGAGGTGGCCACCAGGCCAGATAGGCATTGGACCAAAAGCTAATTTACTTTAGTAATTTAAAAAAAAAAGCTAGCTCAAATATGGTTTATTCTAGTCATGGCCAATGTGATTAATTAAAATTTTAATTTTTAAGTATAAACTGCTATTATGTCGTTTCGTGACAGATTTAATAGGATTACCTTACCAATTTTGTAAGGAAGTAAACCTCATCTAGCTACTCATCTCTATTATAATGTTTCATCCAAACAGAACACAAGGCCATTCAATCTCTTGTCATCCCTCAGAACTAAACAGAAAATAGGAATTATCGCATTCCTCTAGGTAAACAAAAACTAGACCATCCCATCCCACAAACCAGGGACACAACTGTCTCATCCCATGTTGCATCCAAACCGAACACAATCAATCTTTATGACCCTCGTCACTCGTCACCAGGGATAAGTAATGCCATCTAGTACAAGATGAATCCATCTTATGATATATCTTCAAGTTCTTACCACTAGCCGTTTTGTTTAATTTTACTTTGTTCTTGTTTTCTCTCAATTGCTTATGATGAAACATGGCCACATTTATGGCTCACCATTTATCAAGCGTTCCTACATCAAGAAAGGCATAATGGTTGAGGATAAAATAGCTATGTACATTTACATGGTTTCGTTTCTCAAATGTACTATCCAACTATCATAAGTTCATTAAAAAATATAATATAAAATAAAGAAATTGTCAAAATATAATTTAGGAGACCATGCCATGACCAGCTACACCTTATGACAATATGGAGGTAGTAGTTAGTATTTCTGAGAAGTTGTATTTGTTCCTTTCGTCACGAGTTTGCAATTCTCTTTCAGTGTTTGTAAAACAGTGTACAATATGCAGACGTGCAGTAACATTTTTCTCAACTCTCACTTAAGCATACATGTACATTAACACTGAAGAGAAAGCATGCCTAATCATAGCATAGTAACATTACTTGGGTATTGAAGATTCTTAAATTTTTACAAATAATTGTTTAGCACACACACTTCTAACACCATTTTTCATATTTATGCTTTTGTGTACCGACCAATATAATTTAGGACATCGCCACCATAGAATAGTTTCTTGTGCCAAGCTACATGTTACTCTTGAGATGGCTGAAACATAGAAGAGAGATTGTTTTGTCACGATGATAATACTTTCTTGCTTTAGTCAAAACAATGCACAAAATTATAAGGATGATGTGGGGGGAAATGCAATTGCGGCCTCGTGTTTAATATAGTTGATTCATTTCTGTATTAATAAAAATTGAATGAAGCTAAGATTAAGGAGGAGATAAGGAACTTACTTGTCAAATGCCTGCCACATAGATTTTGTTGTATTGTAGCAGATGAACCACAGGAGGATTATGACAATAGAGTCTATATAGTAAGTTAAGGTGAGACAACAGTACACAATTAAACAAGTAATTTTAACAATCAGAAGTACCCAGCTCATTTTTACATCATAGCATGATCAGCTGTGATTTTTCGTGTCGTGGCTGCAATTGCATATGGTCTTATAGCTATAATACAACTCAGTTCACTATTTGATTGTTGGATCACCACAATTATTTTTATTCTGAGTTTGATCAAATTTATTGGAAAAGGAAACAATTATGATACCAAATTAGTATCACTGGATACATCATAACATATATTTTCATAATGTATTTATTTAGTGTTATAGATGATATTATTTTTTCTATAAAGTTTGTCAAACTTAAAGATAGTTTGATTTTAGACGATTCTAGAAATTGATTTATTTTAGAACGGAGAGAGTGATAGTTTCAATAAAATTTCCCATATATAAATTTCAAAAGTAATATCTTGGGTGTTGTATCTTTGTTAAAAGTTCTAACTTGGTCAAATCTCTATTGAGGCAACAAACGATCGTCCCTCCGGTCATATTTACATGAAGTTTCAGACATTTTGTTGTCTGAACCGTCATGTAAAAGTGACAAGAGGCAGTAGCACATACTGTACCATCTCAAGCAGAGTCTAGCAAGTAGCAAGATATACTAGTGGGCTTTGTTTCCTGGTTGCATCAATGACCCGCCATTATAAGCCGGTATTTGTTTTTTTTTCCATTATTTGACGTGGGAGTATGGAACTAAGCCACTAAGGGGACAATTGATTGCAACTTGTGCAATATGTCACGCAGATAACAAGTAAATATCATTTCCGCACACAAACATATTTGTGGATAAACCTGTAATTGTTTTACAAAATACAACATATTGAAATTAGTTTCAAAATTGGGGTTTCCCATTTGAAGACAAACTCACTACGGATGTCTAGAATATCAACAAGCTAACTCAGAACAAAAACACAATAAATACTTTAATAGCACACTACCCATAATGTTGTGAATAGAGCTGAGGTGTGTGTGTGGCATCTCGTGCGTGTGGCGGCTGTAGGCCGGTCAGTGTGGTCAGATTTCTGAATCTTGAGATTTTTTCTTTCTCAATCTTGCCTAACTACCCACTGCACCTACCTAATTCGCCACATCAGCAAACCAAAGGTGACCTGAGCACATGGAAATCTGGAAATGGAGCTCCTACCAGCTTCAATGCTATGGAGCCAAATTAATCAAGCAAAAGAATAATTAATTTGCAAAGGTTTAATGAAGAAAATATATAGTCTGATCCATGAAAATGTCACAATTGAGATGCATGCTTTGTCATGACATACACAATTGGTCACCTTGAGTCCCCTTATTGTTCCCCGGAAATTTGCCAAAAGTTAAATGAAAACTTGTACCCTGGAGCACCCAAAAATATAATCTCAATGCTGACTCATGGCTATAGGAGAGAAAAAACCCAGAAATTGATATCCAAAACGCAAAACATGAAGAGGATCAGAACAAGGTAGAGGCGCGATCACCGGAGAAGGCTCTAAACAAACAGAGCTACTCCTATATATCTAGAGAAGAAATTAGGCATTTTTGTGGAAATGAAATGAAGGATACTGAAGAGGTATCTCTCCCACCAATCCATGGCGTAGAGGCCGATGGTGACGTTGTACAGGAACAGCTTCCTGCCGATCCAGCTCATCTCTTCTCCTGCCCTTTGCTTCTGCTTGCTCCCCATGCTTAGCCCTCAGGCCTCAGTGTTGTGTGTCAAAGAGACAGATGCGAGAGTATTTGCAATGCTTTGGAACTTATAAATCTTTGTACTTGGCTTTATGCATGCAGTGCAGGGAAGCTGAAGAGCCTTGCTAGCTGCAGCTGTTATTTATAGAAGGAAATAAGCCAAGCTAAAGCACTACTAGAACCTGTTTACACGGGAACACGCCCACTTTTTCTTGGTTGCACACTCACTCACACTTGGATTGCGCTACCACCCATCCAGTTGGCAGTGGCCGATGGCAAACGACTGCAGCTTGGATTGGGCGGCGGCGATCAGCTAGGTGCACTGACTGATGCATGCATGCCTTCCAAGTCCAAAATTAATTATTGCTAACACATAATTACCATTACCTGAGTCTTCTCCAGCGAATTTATTTTCGGCGAAAACCGGGACACAGTTGTTAACTTAGACTGGGTAACTAATAATACAAGTCAGTCAGGCTGATTTATTAGCTTTTGTGTAGACGATATATGCTGATGACACTATGCATCAGCCCAACTTCTGCCCCAGGTATCAGATTATAGGATCAGGTTCTCATTCGAAGAGGCTGACAGCCTCACAAGTCACAAGTGTCTGACGTAGCCAGTGTACAGTGGCACACGGTGGGTATATAACGCCTTCACGAGCTGAAGGATTGGTCAGACTTGATGCGCAAACGGTCTCTGTCTGAAATACAATGTCAACTTGCTGCCCCTGTGCCAAGGAGCGGTATGAATTATGATGTGTACATCGTAGTTGGCTTAAGAGCAACTCTCAAAGAATCTCTATATTCTTCCTAATTGTCAGAAATACAGACTTTGGTGAAGAATGTCTTCCAACAACTTTTTTAATTGGCTATCCAAATATAGCCACCTTCTATTCCAGATTTTTCATTAGCCAAAGATAAAGAGTAAGGCTAACTCTCTAGAGGGTGCATAAGATATAAAAAAGTTGTTGAAGAGTCAAAAGCTATAGGAAGCGGTTTTCATTCAGATGGTGGCTCGACAAATGATGATTTCGATAGTGAGTTTTCGAAGGGCTTTTGAAAATGCTCTAACATTTGCATCCAAACGCAAACTCCCGGCCTCTCTGTTTGGTGATGGTTTAGCCAGACAACCAATTGTGAGACTATTGCAACGATTTAGAAAACGTCAATAATTTCTGAAGCGAACCTGCGTAAACCAGGTTTTTAGAGTATATAAACCTAGTTCAACCATTTAGAAAACCATGCAACAGTATATATAGAACCTATAGTTCAACAATCTGTGAAATCAGCTAAACTTCATTCCATTTAAGACGTTTTGACCTTTCTAGATTCGTATATTTTGTTAGCACTTAGAGATATATATTATATTTAGATACATAGTAAAATCAATGTAACTAGAAAAAAACAAAACATATTGTAAATTTGAAATGGAGGTACTTGTTTTGAAAAATATAATCACCTTTTAGCAAGAGAACCATATGATTGTCATCGGTAAAGCAGATGACAATATCTATATTCATATGATGGATACATAATATTGTGTCAGGAAAAACCACGCCTGGCGACGGGTCCGCGACTACGCCCGGCGACGGGTCCACGACTGTGCACGGCCGCGGGTCCGCTACTACGCCTGGAGGCGCCCCGGCCCTGTGCCCCCAGCGACGGCTGGTCTGCACTCGGCGGCGCCTCGGCCCTGCGCCCCCACCGGCGGCGGATCCGCGCGACCACGCCTGGTGGCGGGTCCGGTGGTGGCTCTGTGCTCCTGGCGGGGAGACGCGTCACGCACACCATCAGAGAGGAGGTGGCCCTCGTGCCCAGCACAGCGACGCACGGCGATGCCCACGCCCTGGCTCCTTCGCGCGTGCGGCGCCCGTGCCCTACTCGCCGGCGGTCCTCATGCCCACACCGCGCGCTCCTTCCTCGGGCTGTGCACATGTAGGAGATTAAGCTAGAATAAGCTATTTTTTTAGCTTTATCTCATCTCATCTCATCTCTTTGTAAGAGAAAAAAAACTTTAGCTGTTTTTGAAAAAGTGTGTTTGGCAAAAAAAAAAAAAGCTCAGAACATCTTTAGTCCGTACATACTATACTTTGCTATACTGACGGGCCGCTCAAGTCAGGGTGACGCATTGATTGAGCTCTGTTGCCAATCATTAGATCAGTTTTGTTCGCACAAATGAGTAAAATAGGCAGACCCGCACGAAATACACGCATGGCATCGGACAGTCCGGTGCGCTAAGCTAACGTCTTCAGTGCGTATCTCCCAATTTAAGTAAAGAAAAAGGTCTATTTTTATGTTTGATTTGGGGTACCTCGGATAGACCTCTCATCCTATATAAATATAAAGGACCACGATCGATTAATGGATCCAATCACACAAAACATAAATCAATCTACTATTTTACTCTTTTGTCCTAATCTTTTCTAACCTCAGTGTTGTTGCTCATTTCCTGATCCGACGATTAAGGGAGGCTTCCTAGCTGATCTAGGGTAATCCACCGATGTCCTCGCCTCAAAGTTGTCCCTCCTGTGTAAGAGTTTTGACGGTTTCTTTACCAATTTGCTTGAAAAGTAGTAATTCTTCATCACGTAAAAATGATACTTATCCTTTGCTAGTTTGTTTGTAAACCTTGTCACTCTTCGTAGGCTAGCGCGATAGTTACCTTTCCTAGGCCAATGTTCGATGTTCCTCATCCAAACCGGATGGTCTGATTGCAAAAACTAGACGATCTGACGCGCTCAAACCGCCTCCACCGAACCGTCTTAGGGTGACACATTCCATTGTTGCACACACTACTACATAAACGTTTTGTAGAGGCGGCTCAAGACCATTTGTAGGGAGGGTTTGGCCAGCCGCCCCTACCAAACCGTCTCTATAAATCATTCGTTTGTAGGGGCGGCTGTAGTACCAGCCGCCACTAGTAATTCATCCTCCAAACCAATACACTCATCATCCTCTACATCACCATCTGATTTAGATTCCGATAAATCAGAAAGCAACGATTTATAGGGTCCTCATCATCTAGACCAACATACTCTACATTATCATCGACCCAATTCACTTCAGGATTGTTCTGGACCGGAGGCTCTACTAGGGAAGATGCAATTTCAAGAGTAGACTGCGCAATTAACTGGTTGGCAGGAGCATCAGTGCTACCCTATAACACACAAGGCATATTCTGTTGTCGCCCAATATCAAGCTCCAAACAAAAATCATCCTTTATCATAACCCACACTTGCACTGAGAGCCTTCTTATATCTCAATACATGTCAATTGCATGTAGCAATTTGTTATCAGAATCAGTTTCTTCATAGCTACGACTCATATTATCCCAATAGGTGACACGTAACTTATGTTTAGAGTCTAGCTGAATTTCTGTACCAATTTCAAGTAGCAAATCATTCCAATTTGTGATATCCCTGTCTAAAATCTTAGCAATGTTACAAGCATCACAATAGTCGCGCTTGCCATCTTCAGTCAATTTAACAAAAGCACCTACACGTGCGGCAAACCTGTAGGACGAATTGGGATCCATCCTACATATATAAATATGAATAGAAAGATAATCTGAATGAACACGCCATATTATTTTAATTGAGGCTAGGGTAATACGAGATAATCTGAATGAACCCTAGGGTAGGGATAATGGCAGAAATTAGTTACCCGTCGGGAACTGATGAGGACATGACACCCATGCATATGACCATGTTTGGCGCATGGTATGGAGGGGTAGGAGGCCAGCAAGGGTGTCCGAGTCAAGAAGGAGGTCCGAGGCTAATTCGGTTCGAATCCCCGAGGTGGAGGCCCATAGCAACTCAAGTTCGAGTCTACCTCGGCCTTTAGGACCAGTCTGCCTTAAACTGGTCTCCCAGGACACATCCGGACTCCGTTTTTGACGATCCACATATGGTTGAAAAGCTAATTTGATAAGAAAGTCAATCCAAGTGGTCTCACGCCAAAGGACCTTCGAAATCAACGAGAATCATCGAAGCAAGTCAGCGTCCAGAATCTACCAGGGTGCTGCGACACCGTCTTTTGGTCCGTTGGACTGTGTATCGTATTTGGGCCCATTACGGGGCACGTCCAAGGGGGTGACGCCCAAGACTCTACAAATAGCAGTCGTCGCTCTCCTTAGGGTTTGGGTTTTGTTTAGTTCTTGATTTTCTCGTGAAATAGACATCATTTTGCTGTAACTGTGTCGCCAAGGCTGCTTGCTGTGAACCAGGGCCCTAGTTCTTAATCTTGTTCACCTGTGGCGATTAGTCCTTTCAAATAAAGACTTGAACTCCTTCTCGTTATCATAAGCCTCATATTTATTTGCAATTTTAGATTGCGTTCATCCCGTTCTTGCTTGTGTTCTCAATTCTCTTGCAGGAAAGCCTTCTCGGCGAGGTCAATTGCGTTTGCGTGGTTGATAACCAACGGAGCAGTGGTGTAACGGTTGCGGGGGTCCAAATCAATCTTGGTTCGAAGCCTAGATCGTGAACATCGAGTCTCCACCAATCGACGCTATCATACCTTTCGGAAGATCGGGCCTGATCTACATCAAGTGATATCAGAGACCTTGTTGCCCGTTAGATATAACTTTGTTTTTCCATTTAGATTGTTACTGTTTTTGCATTACCTATAGTCCACAAAAAGCAAAAAAAAAATACACCACCACCTATTCCATGCCCTATAGCCACGTTGTGTTGTGCAATTTTGTCTCTGTTTTGCGTTGTTGAGTTTGTGTCCTAGGGCAAGTTCTGGTTGCTGGTTTTAGGTCATTTTTAGTCCAGTTTGTGTCTTTTTCTTTGTTTTTCATCATAATTCGTGAACACCTTAAAGTCTTGCTGTGTTTTCTTTATTCCATTAAACCCTAGTCTACGCCATCTAATTTGTTTGTCTTCCCTGTTTCCATCAAATCCTTGCTGTCATGACCAAATTTGCACGCATCGTTCCCGTTTTGTCCTCTAATTCGGAGTCAGTTCGTAAAACTAGTCTAGTTTTCGCATACGAACTCGGATTTTGACGTTCCATATATCAAAATTGATCAAATTTTTTTTTGGATCCATCCGTCCCCCCACTTTGTCGAGTTCGGAAGTTTTTATTTTGGCCAAAAACTGGTCACAAGATCATCTTTTCGTGGTCATAAGCTTTTTTCGATTTTGAGCACATTTTCTGAATTTTTCACAGGCCACGTCTTTCACTTGTTTAAGCTCATATTTTCTGTGGTTACTTCTTTTGTGCTCCTAAATGAAAAAATATAAAAATAATAAAAAGAAAAAGTCAAAGAATCCCAAAAAACAATGACAACAAAAAAATAGAGAAAAAAGAGAGGAGCAAAAGTGGAACAATATCTAGAGGAGCACATAGAGTGCGCCATTTGAGCTATGTTTGCGTGTGCTGATTTCTGCCTTGTTCCTAATCATATTCCTGCTGTTCACATCACTTGATACATCTGGTACTTGAAACGTGAGTAGGCCAGCAACTAAGACAAGTACTTGGGATACTTATTCAGCTTTCCTATTAGTTGCAAATTTTGCTATTCCTTGCTACTATATTGTGCCTGTCCAAGCTTCACTTTCTTCTAACAAAGTACAGGTTCACCTTGCAACTGTTATACTCAAGCTACAACGGTATCACAGTTACCGACTGATTGCACCGCCTGTTGCTTTGGTAAGAACACTTATAAGACCGTGGTAAGACGCTTGAGAGTTGAGTGCCTTATTTTTCCTTGTCCACAACCTAAGTAGTTGGTAGAGATAATACTTTTGTGTTGTCTTTTGCTGGCTTCCTAGCTGATCTAGGGTAATCCACCGATGTCTTCGCCTCAAAGTTGTTCCTCCCGTGTAAGAGTTTCGATAGTTTCTTTACCAATTTGCTTGAAAAGTAGTCATTGTTCATCACGTAAAAATGATACTTATCCTTTGCTGGTTTGTTTGTAAACCTTGTCACTCTTCATAGGCTAGCGTGATAGTTACCTTTCCTGGGCCAGTGTTCGATATTCCTCATCCAAACCGGATGGTCTGATTGCAAGAACTAGATGATCTGACGCGCTCAAACCGCCTCCACCGAACCGTCTTAGGGTGACACATTCCATTGTTGCGCACACTACTACATAAACGTTTTGTAGGGGCGGCTCAAGACCATTTGTAGGGACGGTTTGGCCAGCCGCCCCTACCAAACCGTCTCTATAAATCATCCATTTGTAGGGGCGGCTATAGTACCAGCCGCCACTAGTAATTCATGCTCCAAACCAATACACTCATCATCCTCTACATCGCCATCTGATTTAGAATTTGATAAATCAGAAAGCAACAATTTGTAGGGTCCTCATCATCTAGACCAACATACTCTACATCATCATCGACCCAATTCACTTCAGGATTGTTCTGGACCGAAGGCTCTACTAGGGATGATGCAATTTCAAGAGTAGACTGCGCAATTAACTGGTTGGCAGGAGCATCAGTGCTACCCTATAACACACAAGGCATGTTCTGTTGTCGCCCAATATCAAGCTCCAAACAAAAATCATCCTTTATCATAACCCACACTTGCACTGAGAGCCTTCTTATATTTCAATACATGTCAATTGCATGCAGCAATTTGTTATCAGAATCAAATTTTTCATAGCTATGACTCATATTATTCCAATAGGTGACACGTAACTTATGTTTAGAGTCTAGCTGAATTTATGTACCAATTTCAAGTAGCAAATCATTCCAATTTGTGGTATCTCTGTCTAAAATCTTAGCAATGTTACAAGCATCACAGTACTCGCGCTTGCTATAGAAAGCGGGCACTGCTGCCGTCGCGGGAAGCGAACCCCGCCGTTGTCGCGCAGCCGTCTACGGGCGTCGCCACCGCGGCCGTCACAGGGCGCCACCGGCGGTGGGGGACATGGCGCGGCCGCTTCCTGCTGCTTTTCCGTGCGAGCGAGTTGAGGGCAGCTGCACGCACTGACGCACGGGCTCCTGAAGTCCCGATCCGTTCTGAACCGAAGGGATAAAGAGGCAAGGGCATATCCGTCATTTTGCGTGGATGTCCATTAAAACCAAATAAAATAATGAGTTGGGTGTTCGGTAGCATATTACCCATGATTTTTTATTTCTTTTGGCTAAGGCATATTTTTTTAGGGGTTTTTAGCAATGGCCACGTTCTAATGATGTCCCATGGCCTATTTTATTTTGCCTTTAGAAAACCATGCAACCGTATATATAGAACCTATAGTTCAACAATCTATGAAATCAGCTACTCCCTTCATTCCATTTAAGACGTATCTAGATTCCTATATTTTATTAGCACTTAGAGATATATACTATGTTTAGATACTTAGTAAAATCAACGTAACTAGAATAAAACAAAACATATTGTATATTTGAAATGGAGGTACTTGTTTTGAAAAATATAATCACCTTTTAGCAAGAGAACCATATGATTGTCATCGGTAAAGCAGATGACAATATCTATATTCATATGATTGATACATAATATTGTATCAGGAAAAACCATGCCAGGCGACGGGTGCATGACTACGCCGGGCAACGGGTCCATGACTGTGCACGGCCGCGGGTCCGCTACTACGCCTGGAGGCGCCCCGGCCCTATGCCCCCAGCGGCGGATAGTCTGCACTCGACGGCGCCTTAGCCCTGCGGCCCCACCGGTGGTGGATCTGCGCGACCACGCCTGGTGGCGAGTCCGACGGTGGCTCTGTGCTCCCGGCGGGGAGACGTGCCACACACACCATCAGAGAGGAGGTGGCCCACGCGCCCAGCACAGCGACGTGCGGCGATGCCCGCGCCCTGGCAAGGCGGAGGCGCCTGGCTCCTTCGCGCGTGCGGCGCCCGTGCCTTACTCGCCGGCGGTCCTCATGCCCACGCGCTCCTTCCCTGAGCAGAGGGCACATGCAGTCTTTTGGGTTTTGTTGGGTGCAGATGTAGGAGATTAATCTAGAATAAGCTACTTTTTTTTAGCTTTATCTCATCTCATCTCTTTGTAAGAGAAAAAAGAAGAAGCTTTAGCTGTTTTTGAAAAAAGCGTGTTTGACAAAAAAAGAAGAAGAAGCTCACAACAGTTCATGAAGTTGTTGATGAAACTATGCCAACCATAGCCTTATTTGCATTTCAGTTATATATTGTTTGCCACAGGGCTTTGGATGAGAGGAGGTCAACTAATTTATGCGATGGGAGGGACAAACGTGCATGCAGTCCGCATAAATGAGACTACTGATCATCACTCGCAAGTCAGCGCGAGACGGCAACGTCAACTGTCACGTAGGAGTAGTATTCTCGGAGCCACAAATTTCCATGCAAATGCAAAATGCCGGCTCCCTCCTTGTTTGACAAACTCCTTCGAGCGCGCCCAATTAATGGGGATCACGAGCTGCAAGCCCCCGGCCCCTTGTTTCAGACGATCGATACTAGCACATTAGCACTCGGTAGTCCGTAGATACTATACTTTGCTATACTGACGGGCCGCTCAAGTCAGGGTGACGCATTGATTTAGCTCTGTTGTCAATCATTAGATCAGTTTTGTTCGCACAAATGAGAAAAATAGGCAGACCCGCACGAAATACACGCATGGCACTGGACAGTACGTTGCGCTAAGCTAACGTGTTCAGTGCGTATCTCCCAATTTAAGTAAAGAAAAAGGTCTATTTTTATGTTTGATTTGGGGTACCTCGGATAGACCTGTCATCCTATATAAATATAAAAGACCACGATTGATTAATGGATCCAATCACACAAAACATAAATCAATCTACTATTTTACTCTTTTGTCCTAATCTTTTCTAACCTCAGTGTTGTTGCTCATTTCCTGATCCGACGATTAAGGGAGGCTTCCTAGCTGATCTAGGGTAATCCACCGATGTCCTCGCCTCAAAGTTGTCCCTCCTGTGTAAGAGTTTCGACGGTTTCTTTACCAATTTGCTTGAAAAGTAGTCATTCTTCATCACGTAAAAATGATAGTTATCCTTTGCTGGTTTGTTTGTAAACCTTGTCACTCTTCGTAGGCTAGCGTGATAGTTACCTTTCCTGGGCCAGTGTTCGATGTTCCTCATCCAAACCGGATGGTCTGATTGCAAGAACTAGACGATCTGACGCGCTCAAACCGCCTCCACCGAACCGTCTTAGGGTGACACATTCCATTGTTGCACACACTACTATATAAACGTTTTGTAGGGGCAGCTCAAGACCATTTTTAGAGGCGGTTTGGCCAACCGCCCCTACCAAACCGTCTCTATAAATCATCCGTTTGTAGTGGCGGCTGTAGTACCAGCCGCCACTAGTAATTCATCCTCCAAACCAATACACTCATCATCCTCTACATCGCCATCTGATTTAGAATCCGATAAGTCAGAAAGCAACGATTTGTAGGGTCCTCATCATCTAGACCAACATACTCTACATCATCATCGACCCAATTCACTTCAGGATTGTTTTGGACCGGAGGCTCTACTAGGGAAGATGCAATTTCAAGAGTAGACTGCGCAATTAACTGGTTGGCAGGAGCATCAGTGCTACCCTATAACACACAAGGCATGTTCTGTTGTTGCCCAATATCATGCTCCAAACAAAAATCATCCTTTATCATAACCCACACTTGCACTGAGAGCCTTCTTATCTCTCAATACATGTCAATTGCATGCAGCAATTTGTTATCAGAATCAATTTCTTCATAGCTACGACTCATATTATCCCAATAGGTGACACATAACTTATGTTTAGAGTCTAGCTGAATTTCTGTACCAATTTCAAGTAGCAAATCATTTTAATTTGCGGTATCCCTATCTAAAATCTTAGCAATGTTACAAGCATCACAATACTCTCGCTTGCCATCTTCAGTCAATTTAACAAAAGCACCTACACGTGCGGCAAACCTGTAGGGCGAATTGGGATCCATCCTACATATATAAATATGAACAGAAAGATAATCTGAATGAACACGCCATATGATTTTAATTGAGGCTAGGGTAATACGAGATAATCTAAATGAACCCTAGGGTAGGGATAATGGCAGAAATTAGTTATCCGTCGGGAACCCATGAGAGATCAACATGCTCCTTGTGGAAAATGTCGCTCAAGAATCGTGGGGACTCCATCACCGTCGCTACCTCCGGGACTGGACGTCGCCGCTGCTCCCTTCGCTGCTATAGAAAGCGGGCACTGCTGCCGTCACGGGAAGCGAGCCCCGCTGTTGTCGCGCAGCCATCTACGGGCGTCGCCACTGCGGCCATCGCAGGGAGCCACCGGCGGTGGGGGACATGGCGCGGCCGCTTCCTGCTGCTTTTCCGTGCGAGCGAGTTGAGGGCAGCTGCACGCACCGACGCACGAGCTCGTGAAGTCCCGATCCTTTCTGAACTGAAGGGATAAAGAGGCAAGGGCATATCCGTCATTTTGTGTGGATGTCCATTAAAACCAAATAAAATAATGAGTTGGGTGTTCGGTAGCATATTACCCATGATTTTTTATTTCTTTTGGCTAAGGCATATTTTTTTAGTGGTTTTTAGCAATGGCCACGTTCTAATGATGTCCCATGGCCTATTTTGCCTTTAGAAAACCATGCAACCGTATATATAGAACCTATAGTTCAACAATCTATGAAATCAGCTACTCCCTTCATTCCATTTAAGACGTATCTAGATTCCTATATTTTATTAGCACTTAGAGATATATACTATGTTTAGATACTTAGTAAAATCAACGTAACTAGAATAAAACAAAACATATTGTATATTTGAAATGGAGGTACTTGTTTTGAAAAATATAATCACCTTTTAGCAAGAGAACCATATGATTGTCATCGGTAAAGCAGATGACAATATCTATATTCATATGATGGATACATAGTATTGTATCGGGAAAAACCACGCCTAGCGACGGGTGCACGACTACGTCGGGCGATGGGTCCACGAGTGTCAGCGGCTGCGGGTCCGCTACTACGCCTAGAGGCGCCCCGGCCCTATGCCCCCGGCGGCGGCTAGTCTGCACTCGGCGGCGCCTCGGCCCTGCGCCCCCACCGGCGGCGGACCTGCGCGACCACGTCTGGTGGTGGGTCCGACTGTGGCTCTATGCTCCGGGCGGGGAGATGCGCCACGCACACCATCAGAGAGGAGGTGGCCCTCGCGGCCAGCATGACGACGCGTGGCGATGCCCACGCCCTGGCGAGGCGGCGGCGCCTGGCTCCTTCGCGTGTGCGGCGCCCGTGCCCTTCTCGCCGGCGGTCCTCATGCCCACGCCGCACGCTCCTTCCCCAAGCAGGGGGCACATGCAGTCTTTTGGGTTTTGTTGGGTGCACACGTAGGCGATATATTAAGCTAGAATAAGCTACTTTATTTTAGCTTTATCTCATCTCATCTCCTTGTGAGAGAAAAAAAAGCTTTAGCTGTTTTTGAAAAAGTGTGTTTGACAAAAAAAGAAGAAGCTCAAAACAGTTCATGAAGTTGTTTTTTTTAGAAAACGCAGGAGAGCTGCGCTTCATTGCATTAGAGAGAGAAAAAGGTCCCCATACAACTCCCTTCTCTCATACGGGGACCAAATATGAGAGAGAGATAAACAGACAAAAAACTAGCCTATGAAACAGAAAAATACATGACCAAAACTTGACCTAGCTGTTTAAATTACACCAGTTAGGCCTAGGTCTTGCAGCTTCTTAGCGCCGGCCAGATACCAAAGGCTGTGTTCGTCTTTGAGGTCTCTCATAATGGAATCGACCGAGGGAGCCATCCCCTCAAACACACAGGCATTTCTATGCTTCCATATCATCCAAGCACCCAAAATTATTAGGGAATTTACCCCCTTCTTGTATTCTTTTTTCACTTTCTTCAAAACCTTGCGCCACCATTCGGCGAAGCTGCGCTCCCGCTGCCTTGGAATGCAATCACCTAGGTTCAGTGGTGCTAAAAGCTTGAACCAAACTTGTCTTGCCACCACACAAGATACTAGCAAGTGTTGTACTGTCTCATCCTCCTGATCACATAGGGGGCATTGCTCAGGATGAGGCAGCCCTCTCTTTTCAAGTCTATCTGCTGTCCAGCACCTATTATGAATTGCCAACCAAAGAAAAACCTTACACTTATTTGGAGCCCAAGATTTCCAGAGTCTTCTCCAAGGCTCAAAGGTTACTGATCCCTGGAAATAAGCCCGATAAGCAGATTTAGAGGAGTAGCAGCCCCTAGGTTCCAATTTCCAAATGTGTCGATCTTCAAAATCATTTAACTGAAGACCCTGGACACAGTCCCATAGTTGCAGAAACTCCCTGATTCCAATCCAAGACAGACTCCTACGTATTACAGAAACCCATTTATTATTGTCCAAAGCCTCAGCCACTGTTTGTCTTTTACGGACCCTTGGAGACACACTTGCAAAAACCTCAGGTGCAAGATTCTCCACTGAACAACCATGCAGCCACCTGTCTGTCCAAAAAAGCGTATTATTTCCATTTCCTAACTCTGTGCGGACAGCAATAGAAAACAAGGCTAGTGAGTTAGGATGTGAGGGGAGTTCAAGATCAATCCAAGGTCGATCAGTTCGGGTTTTCTTATGCCACTGCCATCTAGCTTGCAATGCCCAAGCCATGACCTCAAGATTGATAATTCCTAAACCACCAAAATCCAGTGGTCGGCTGACTTTTTCCCATGCAACTAAACAACAACCTCCATTAGCTTGTTCCTTCCCCTTCCAAAGAAAGCCTCTTCGGATTTTATCAATCGCATTTATGAACCATTTTGGAACGTTGATGGCGATCAGAAGATAAATAGGTATCGCTGAGAGAACAAAGCGAACCATAGTAATACGCCCTGCCCTATTCATTAGGACAACTTTCCATCCTGGCAACTTATCAGCCACCTTCTCAATCCAAGGCATAAGGTCAGCTTTTCTCAGTTTCTTGTTGGACAGAGGCAACCCTAGATAAGTGCAAGGAAATTCGGCAACAGTGCAAGGGAGGGTATCTCTTACTGGCTCTAGGGAAACATCATCACAACGGATAGGAATAATGCTGCTCTTGTGCAAATTGGTCCGCAGCCCCGAGGCCATACCAAAGGCATTGAGAATTTTCTTTGTGACCTCTAGTTCATCCTCAATCGGCCTTATGAAGAGAGCAACATCATGAAGTTGTTGATGAAACTATGCCAAACATAGCCTTATTTGCATTTCAGTTATATATTGTTTGCCACAGGGCTTTGGATGAGAGGAGGTCAACTAATTTATGCGATGGCAGGGACAAACGTGCATGCAGTCCGCATAAATGAGACTACTGATCATCACTCGCAAGTCAGCGCGAGACGGCAACGTCAACGTCAACTGTCACGTAGGAGTCGTATTCTCGGAGCCACAAATTTCCATGCAAATGCAAAATGCCGGCTCCCTCCTTGTTTGACAAAATCCTTCGTGCACGCCCAATTAATGGGGATCACGAGCTGCAAGCCCCCGGCCCCTTGTTTCAGACGATCGATACTAGCACATTAGCGCTCGGTAGTCCGTACATACTATACTTTGCTATACTGACGGGCCGCTCAAGTCAGGGTGACGCATTGATTTAGCTCTGTTGTCAATCATTTCATCTGTTTTGTTCGCACAAATGAGAAAAATAGGCAGACCCGCATGAAATACACGCATGGCACGGGACAGTCCGGTGCGCTAAGCTAATGTCTTCAGTGCGTATCTCCCAATTTAAGTAAAGAAAAAGGTCTATTTTTATGTTTGATTTGGGGTTACTCGGATAGACCTCTCATCCTATATAAATATAAAGGACCACGATCGATTAATGGATCCAATCACACAAAACATAAATCAATCTACTATTTTACTCTTTTGTCCTAATCTTTTCTAACCTTAGTGTTGTTGCTCATTTCCTGATCCGACAATTAAGGGAGGCTTCCTAGTTGATCTAGGGTAATCCACCGATGTCCTCGCCTCAAAGTTGTCCCTCCCGTGTAAGAGTTTCGATGGTTTCTTTACCAATTTGCTTGAAAAGTAGTCATTCTTCATCACGTAAAAATGATACTTATCCTTTGCTGGTTTGTTTGTAAACCTTGTCACTCTTCGTAGGCTAGCGTGATAGTTACTTCTCCCAGGCCAGTGTTCGATGTTCCTCATCCAAACCGGATGGTCTGATTGCAAGAACTAGACGATCTGACAAGCTCAAACCGCCTCCACCGAACCGTCTTAGGGTGACACATTCCATTGTTGCACACACTACTATATAAACATTTTGTAGGTGCGGCTCAAGACTATTTGTAGGGGCGGTTTGGCCAGCCGCCCCTACCAAACCGTCTCTATAAATCATCCATTTGTACGGGCGGTTGTAGTACTAGCCGCCACTAGTAATTCATCCTCCAAACCAATACACTCATCATCCTCTACATCGCCATCTGATTTAGAATCCGATACTAGCACATTAGCACTCGGTAGTCCGTACATACTATACTTTACTATACTGACGGGCCGCTCAAGTCAGGGTGACACATTGATTTAGCTCTGTTGTCAATCATTAGATCAGTTTTGTTCGCACAAATGAGAAAAATAGGCAGACCCACATGAAATACACGCATGGCACCGGACAGTCCGGTGCGCTAAGCTAACGTCTTCAGTGCGTATCTCCCAATTTAAGTAAAGAAAAAGGTCTATTTTCATGTTTGATTCGGGGTACCTCGGATAGACCTCTCATACTATATAAATATAAAGGACCACCATCGATTAATGGATCCAATCACACAAAACAGAAATCAATCTACTATTTTACTCTTTTGTCCTAATCTTTTCTAACCTCAGTGTTGTTGCTCCTTTCCTGATCCGACGATTAAGGGAGGCTTCCTAGCTGATCTAGGGTAATCCATCGATGTCCTCGGTGCAAAGTTGTCCCTCCCGTGTAAGAGTTTCGATGGTTTCTTTACCAATTTGCTTGAAAAGTAGTCATTCTTCATCACGTAAAAATGATAGTTATCCTTTGCTAGGTTGTTTGTAAACCTTGTCACTCTTCATAGGCTAGCCTAATAGTTACCTTTCTGGGGCCAGTGTTCGATGTTCCTCATCCAAACTGGACGGTCGGATTGCAAGAACTAGACGATCTGACGCGCTCAAACCGCCTCCACCGAACCGTCATAGGGTGACACATTCCATTGTTGCACATTAGTTTGTACTGTGTGTGTAATTCTGCCATCGTCGAACGGTCCATCGTACACACTTATCTAATATGGTACTGTTCAATTGTCTGGTGCGTTCAATTGCGTCACCGCCTATCGGGTTTATAATCCCGGGGTCCCTTATGGACCGGCTTCCCAACAAAGGCTCGACCCAGCAGACAACGTCGCGAACGGCGCGCAACTCATGGGCCGGCCCAAAAACCTAAACGACTGGCCAGAAGGCCAATCCAATCTCTAACTGGAAGGCCTGACCGAGGAGGAACGGCGCCCGTGTCTCCGACCGGAAGGCCTGGCCAAACACCACTTTTGACTCTGACCCGTGTCTCCAACCGGGATGCGCCAAACCCCTGCTTATAGCTCTTCTCTGACTGGTGCAATTAGAGCCGACTAGGACCAACCAACCGGGGACACCCGCTCTGTGAGGACCAGGAAACGAATGGAGAAAGTAAGGCAGGGCATTTAAGTCAACCACAATATCAAGGACCCTACCCTGTACACATGCAGGACAATACCAACAAAGGCATGTTAGAAGGGTGCCCTGCAACCTTCCTGACATGTCAGGACCCAAGCAGTGTTGTGGGCGCTGACATTTTTCCTACAGTATTGTGGGTGCCATCAACTCCCATTC
The DNA here is from genome assembly GCF_019320115.1 of Miscanthus floridulus. Lineage (NCBI taxonomy): Eukaryota > Viridiplantae > Streptophyta > Magnoliopsida > Poales > Poaceae > Miscanthus > Miscanthus floridulus. The sequence continues at coordinate 58,542,020 of NC_089582.1, forward strand.
CAGAAAAACATGGTAAGACTCCCCCACATGACTCTAGGCATCAACAGTGTTGTGGGCACCGACATTTACTGTACCAGGAGAACATGGTAAAACCCCCTGCATACCTCTGGGCATCAACAGTATGGCGGGCACCGATGTCTGCCATACTAGAAGAAGACGACACAACCTCCCATATGCATCTGACATTAACAGTGTTATGGCCGCCTACAATCATCTTGTATCCGACGGCATGGGCAACAAGCTTTAGCATACGTACACTCTCTCCCTCTCGCTTGTAAGGCCATCCCCTTCATCTATAAAAGGGGATGCGCTCTCTCCCAGCAAAAGAGATCGATTAGTTCACTAGCACACAACAGCAGAACCATTAGGTTCAAACCTTGAGCACACGCTCAAACACTTAGTGTATAGCAGAGCTCCCGTCACTCTTGGCCCTTCAGACCAGAGTCCGACCGGACCTCTTGTACCCCCCATCTTTCTCCCTTCTGTTTGTAACCTCACAGCAAACTTCGAGCACCTGGGCTCAGTAATAAAGTCACCGACCGACTCAAACTGGACATAGGGCATGTTGCCTGAACCAGTATAAACCCTTTGTCATTGAGTGCTAGGCCACCTCCGATCACAACGTATAGTAAAATTACAAATATTTACGTGTTGGTCACTTTCTGCACTGATAGTTGGTGCCGTCCGTGGGGAAGACGTTGTACGTTCAACACTTTTTGGTCATCGGATGGCCCACTTTTCTGCCACCCTCGCCATGGTGGGCTCAAGAGATACGACTCGCTTTGGGTCACTGGAGTTTCCCACACTCCCATCTATTGGGATGTGGGTTCTGCCCATCTTCGAGCCGTCCCAGGCCTTCCTCTTCGGAAGCTTGGACTACATCGCCGACCGACTTGGCGTACTACACCTCCGCGAGGAGGCACTTGTTCCGGTGTCCGTCGGAGGGGCGACCTCCATCGGCTCCGGGACACACGATGACTTCAACAACGAGACGCTTGCGCTTCAATCTGAGCAAACGCTCTGCTCAAACCCCACCGCCGGCGGGCTGAAGGAAGGAAAAGGCAAAGAGGCAGCGGCCAAGAAACAGGGCGTAGTGGGCAAGGATCCAGATGACTGAATGTCCCTATACGGTGACCAAGGTGATCTGGCCAAGCGCCTACCGACTGAAGGACGACAACGACAACATTCTCACCAACACTTGGAACATTGAACAACTACGTCATTTCTTCCCCTAAAATTCAGTCTTACCAGTTTTACTTAATGTTTGCTCCTATAAAGCGCCCCGACCCAAACACTTTCGGCTCAGGTCACTCGGGGGCTCCACGGGGGTGCAATGTCACCCCTCTTTTTACTATCATATGATAAATACATTTTCCCTAAACAAAAGGGTAGTCCGTTCCTTTAATTATCTTACGTAACTTTGCTCCAAATATTCTGACCGATCGCACCCCGTTTCTACCTACGGTTATGAGCAGCTGAGCCTCGCAGGCCACGCCTGGGCTCTTAAGGTTGCAGCCTACGATGCGAACGGGTAGGTACGACAAAAAACAAAGTTATGCTAAGGTAAAAATAAGGAACGAACGGGACAAGCTTCCCCGAACGAAGTAGTTCCATCACAAAAAAACACTTTACACTGGGGGCTCCCCTACGACATTATCTATTACATTTGCTAAATTATTTCTACTCTAAAAACTTCTTCTATGGCTCCTTGGTGGCATCGGCTACCTGCTCGATCGGCGAGGGTTGGGGCTGCTCATCCTTTGACTAGGCAACGTTTGGCTCGGTCAGAGGCGGGGCGATGTCTGCTTCTAACCTAGGCTCCACACCATCTGCAAGCTAGGCAATGTCCTCCCGACACGCGCCTACGGCCATGTTCGCATGTCGAGCATCGATCACCCCCTGCGTGGAGACTTGTTCTGCCACCAACTTTGCATGTGGCAGCAAGCTCTCCCCGAGCGAGTGGATGTCCTCCGTGCTCCAGCCGTCGGCATACCCATTACAGATGGTGACGAAGTCTAGGTCCGGGTGGTACGTCGCCACCAAAGTCAACACCCTCGACATCCCGTAGAATAGCCCATCGGTGACAAGGGCCCGAACCTCATTCGAAACCTCAGCTAGCCGAATGGCGGGCGCACTGGTACTTGGTGTCGACCCGAAGACCTCCGAGACGACGAGCTGGGCAACATTGCATATTTGGTCAAGCTCCCCCTCGAGAGCATGTTGCTCTTCAAGGGACTTGGCCAGCACCTCTGCATTCCAGCCAATCGTCGCCTTGGCTGTCTTTAGGTCTCGCTCCAACAACTCCACCTTCCACCCAGCTCTAGAAGAAGGGCGACAAGCTTAGAAGCAAGCTAAAGGAAGAAACCAACACGCCAAAAAGCAAAAAAGGTATGTACCGAGGTGGGCATTCTCGTGGATGGAGAGTCCCTCCTTCTGTTGAGTCACCTGTGAAGCGACCTGATTTCCACAAAGGGAAATTCATAGAGTCAAAGTGTAATAAGACCGTTGTAGATCATATTACCCAAATCCCAGTCGAATATCACATCCATACAACGTAATTTTAGAGTATAAATAGTGCAGAATTACATAAATTATTACATCGCCGCATTGGTGGAATCAAAAGTAGCATTCATTCAGAACAACTTGAAGATAAGATCGCCAAACTCGAGCGTAGGAATGAACCCCTCAACCGTCAAACTCCTCAGAGCTATAATCCTCAGCAGAACCTGTGTGCCAAAATTTATCAGTACGATTTGTACTGGCCACTCCCACCCTATGAGCATTGCTTTGTGAAAATTGGATGCAAGTTGGATATATTCAAAAGGAACCTATAAAGCTGGGGTTTCCTATGTTTTAACATATCACGTATATAATAATAGTTGGTCAAGTTTTAACACCAATCCCACACCCATTCCACCCTGTTACTGTCCAGAGCCAGGTTTCGATCCTGGGATCGATATACCACCATCACCACACTATCACCATACCATCGCTCAGTCGATAGGCGAACTCCCTCTCGGCACTGTCTCAAGGCCCGTAGCCCCTGGCTACAACCGACACTCTCTCATGGGGGAAGAAGAGAAGGACTCATCTCACTATCTAGTTTAAGCGAAACCCAGGAAAGGTCCATAGCCGACAAGTCGGCACATGTATCGATCGATCAACCATACACTCTGTAGAGGTTTTACATAACCACAAGATCTGCCTTCTTCGCTGACCGTCATCAACTGGGCTAATTCCGGCCGCTTGCTAGCCTAGGATAATGCCACTCTACCATTTCAGCCCTGGTACACCCCAAGTCTAGTCTAGGGCGGCTGAAACTATGAGTCATGAGCCGGGTCCACAAGGTCTCTATGAAGTCTCGGAAGGGTGTGGGGGAATCCTCCGCGCCCCGTACCTCCTTACACTGTCCGCTATCAACCTAGCAGTAGTGGCAATATCCTACCAAGTAGTCCGGCCATCCCGCACCATATAGGGCGAGTGGTACGTAAGGCTTCCTGGTGAATCTGAGTACTAGTAAGTCCTTAGGGATGACCAAGCTAGAATGTCTTCATCAGGGTTTCCATTTACCATGCCACCACAGCACCTCCACCCCGGGCTCCTCCCATCATAGGTTCACACCCAGGGCCACCTCATATACCATTTACCCACCACAGGTATCCATTATAGGGGTGCCCAGGTAGCACCCCATGGCAAGACTTACCCTAGGCTCGTCATATACTCCAACTTGGTCGACACAACCCTCACCCTCCACACACCCAAGTCACACACGCAGCACTCTCCCCATAGTCCAGATGACACCAGTTTCCACCATGCATTAATGTAGTATAAGCGTAGTAGAAGTATAAGCAATGAAATATAGCAATAAGCGTGTGTCTAGCCTAATAGCAGGATATGCAGGGGTAAGGTTGCGTCAAGGTAAAGGCCATCAAGTAAGCATACTACCATGCAAGTCCTATCATAGTATGATTATAATAGTAAAGTAAAGCAATAGCAGTTCTATATTAGCCATGCATAATAGGTGCTACGAGATTGGGTGGGATGTGGCACCTTTAGTGAAGTCGTCTCCGTACTCATCACGGTACTCACGATCCTCGTCCGTCTGGTTCTCCTCCGAGTCTGCATACGTTCGAATTATAGTCGCGTTAGCGACGTCTATTGTAACACCTCTAGTGTTTTGACCTAGCACTAAAACTTGACATGTCATCATATGCATCGCAAAGCATTCATAAAGTAGAAAATTTTGAATGCATTCACTAAATAAGCTTTATTTCATAAGTTGTTATTTTATGTGTGATGTGATTCAAACTCTAAATAAAGATCATGACCACAAGGGTCAAATTTCATGTGATCATGTGAGGCCATGTGTCATTTGACTCAAATAACCCTAATGGGCTATGTTACTGGTCAAAAATCAAAGTTAAAGTAAAAAGGTAAACAAATCAAATTTGAATTCAAATTCAAATCATAAAAGTCCTTTTTGCCCCTTTTGTCTAATTCAAAATCCATTTGGAATTTGGGGTTGTGACCAAAAGCAAAGTTGAAGATTATTTTATAAGGATCAACTTTGGTATTCAAAGTTTTTAAAGTTTACATATAAAATTTGGAGTAATTTTGAAATGATTCAAATGCTCAAATGCACCCCAAATTCAAATTTCAAAATGGAGGCAGAATTTGAAAATGTTCCTTGAAGCAAAGTTGTAGAGTTTGAAAAGTTGAGCAACTTTCATTTTTGGAGATTTTCATCTTCTTTAGAAAATTTGAGAGTAATTTGAAAAATGGACTCAGTGGCAGTTCTATAAATATTTCAAAAATCAGGTTGGCAACAGGGCGTCACCGCCCCACCACCGGCGTCCTTTCTCTGGCCTTCCAGGCGCGTCTGTGGCTGCCCTTGGCTTTGCGCTGGTGTGGGGAGCACGCTGCGTGTCGATTCCGCGCGCTCCTGGCCGAGCTATAAGACCCAGACATCGTCGTTGGCTTTTCTTTCCTTCCCTCTATTTTCCCGACGCCGATGTCTCAACTCCGGGGAGCTTCTCTCGTCTCCTCGGCGCAAGTTAGCCCCAAAAAAGCCATGTTCCAGTTCTACCTGCTCCTTGTGCATTCGACCGAGCTGTTGCTACCGCTTGATTTCACCGAGAGCTCATTGTCCACGTTCATCTTCCTCGCGGTCGGCGACCTCGGTCGAAACTCCGATTCACCGTGGCCAGCATCATCCGGTGAGCTGTTGTCCTTGCTTGTTGTCTCTACGGCTTCGTCTTGATGCTATAGTGCTTATTCGACTCTTGCCTACTCGTTTTGCCCACTGCAGTCGCTAGAACACCGTCGTCGACGAGGTCCGCTCCGCCGTGATCCCGGTCACTGTCGAAACGCGTCACCATAGCTTCTCTGGTCTCGCTCGTTGCTTCAACACATTCGGGGGGTGAGCCACTGATGCTTCCTGAACTCTCTGTTTCACCATTACCGGCCTTGTTTCACCAGCGTAACGCTGCCGTGCCACCGCGTCCGCCATGGTCGGCGTCAGCCTTGTTCCATGTCATAATCAACCTCCAAAGTACCATAGATCGATACGCCTAGCTCTTGTGAACATGTTGGTACTTTGGCCGTCGCTGTTGGGCTCACTGTCGGTGAGATAGCACCGGTCAGCGCCATCATTGCCACGGTCAATGCCAGAGGTTAGGGATGACATGTGGGGGCCGGCTGTCAGTGAGAGAGAGAGAGAATAGTGAGTTTTGATGTTTTCTGATTTTGAATAGTGCTAAATCTTTGGGAATTTGTAGGAAAATAATCATAGCTCTAAAAATTCTGAAAATTTGTGTGTAGCTTTTGTACATACTCTAGTATGGTTTAAAAATATGAAACTTGAAATTTGAATAAATTTTTAATGTTCAAATATTCAGTCCATTAAATGATAAATGCAATTTTCATGATTTTTGTAGGCCACTGTATAATTCCAAAAATTATGAAATTGGTTTTGGTACACTAATTTTTCATGAGGAAGCTTACATAAAATTTTGAGGTCATTTGGAACAAGTTCATTTTTGGGCTTATTTCCAAATTAATTCAAAAATAAATAAAAGCAAACTCTAAGTGTTAGATTAGTGTTTGATCTTGTTTTGATCATGTTTTGTGACTAATAGGGTTTCAAGATTAGTTTGGTCAAGTCACATGTGTGATCCTTGATGGTAGATTTGCAAGTTGGTTTTGTTGGCTTGCAACTATACCGTGAAAAACAGTTGTATTCGAAGTGTTGTTATATTTCATGTACCATGACAGCATCATGTTTACATTATCATCATGTTAAAGCATATGTTATCATTTTGTGTAGAATTCGAGAGTGAAACGATTCTAGTTGAGCAAGTTCTGGAAGAATCCTCGGTTGTCACGGGATTCGATAATTGTGGTACTGATCCAGAACCTGAGATCGTCAACGAAGGCAAGCCCCGGTTTATGCATTAAACCATTACCTTGTTTACTTTGAAAAGTTTATCACCTATGTTACTTATTGCATTAAGTTGATTAATTCAAATGTTACCTACTTGATGCATTGCCTACCTTGTTAATTGTTTACCATCCTTGAAGATGTTTTCATTTACAAAGGCGTAGAATGCTTAGTATGTTTTATGATAGGCTTTCAAAATAAAAGTTTTGATACAATCAAAGATGGCATACTGGCCAAAGAAAGAAAGAAGGTTGAATGAACTAGAGACTAGTCAGGGTGACTTATCTTGAATGTTGGGTAATGTTGCCGACTATGTTGCTTAAAGGCCACTCATTGTGGATCTTCTGAATGAGACACTTTGTAGTACTGGTCACATACTCCGGTAAGCCTACTTCACCTAATCCGATACTAAGACGAATGCCCATGCACTGGGAGTAGAGAGATGGTGGGAGTAGCATGTACCCTCGTGGCTAGAATGTGGCCGAATTTGAGGTGTGCTTGCTCTCGGGTGGCGTGGAGACGGCTTAGTATAGGAGGATCCGGTAGCGAGGTTGATATATGCAAGATTAAGTTCTACATATGTCGTGTGATAAGGAATCCCCAACTGGGACTTGAATCAATTCGAATTGCCGGTGCTCCGCGGATATGGAGACTCGTTTCATTACAGAAGCAATGCATGACTGGTGAATTACTAAAATTTGAGAAAAGAATGGAATGAGAAGGATTGGAATATGGGAAATGTACATTTAGCTTGAGATAATGAACTAAAAGGACTTAGGGGTAAAATGTGGAAATAGAATGAAGAATAGTAAGCTTTTGGCAAATAACTTTTGAATCTTGCTACATCCTTACCTTGTCCCAACACCTATATCTTTAAAGTCTTTCACCCCCTGTTACGTCGGGTTAGTCTTGTTGAGTACTTTTGTACTCAGGGTTTGTTAACCCTTGTTGCAGGTGAGTCGCGTGCGCAGGCTTGTTTTGGTCCCTGCTGCATGTCTATGTTTGAAGTCAATGACAATGAGGAGTGATGAATGGCCTTTGGACAAGGCACTAGTTTGTATGATAAATAAAGTTAATGTAATATTATCCCGCTACTATGGTTGTATCACACTTATGGTATTGTAAGTTTGAAAACAACTGGTTTGTAAACTATGTTATCTTAAGACTTCCGCTATCTTTTACTCTGATGTATATATTTGAATAAACTGTTGTAATCTGTAATGTCTGTGATTGGGATCCTGTTCAAAGAAAGATTCATGGATGATTTGGGTTTCACGAGGACACCCGACAGACCTATTGAGTTGTTGGGAACTTGTGTACGCTATCCAAGGTCTGTTAAGACAACGATAGGTGCATGTGGGCCCGATTTCTTAGGAGGTTCTGCCACAGCTGGTATTAGAGCAGTTCCCATCTAAGATCATTGTAGGTTACTTTGGAAAACCTTCAAATTGATTTGGATCAAAGAAAGTAAACTTGATATTTTAAAATTCAAATTTCTTTCTTCTTACCTTTGATCTAGACTCAATCCTATCTTATTTGAAAGTTCATGGCGGATAATATGATTAGGTTTGTCCTATGTATTAAAAATCTAGTACTTATGATTATATAAATCTTTTGTACCTAGATTCGTAAGATTGATTCATGCATCATGCTTGAGCACCTTGCATAATAATTCCCCTTAATAGTGGTTGGGTAAGTAGTGTCAATCCCATTCTTGCTAACCTCCTTTATCCTCAAGCTATTCTTATAGTCCTACCTTAAATCCTACAGGCTATGGCAAAGACCAAGGTAACTGCACGCAAGTCCACCAGACCTCATGGAGTCCCTCATCACCAGTTGGCACCAAGAAACCACGAGCTTGGTGAAGGAAGTTCCAAGAAACTAGGAGATGAAGGATCTTCAAGCAACCCCGCCAACATCGAGAACCTTACCAAGGAGCTCAACACTCTTCGTCGAGCTCATGCCAAAGATCAAGAAGAGCTAGCGGAAATGAAAAGGGGCATCACCATGACCATGGAGCTACGGAATGAAGCCTGGACATGAGAGGATGCGGCCAATGAATGCGTCCATGAGTTGGAGTTCTACGTAGAAGACCTGGAGATGGATAATGCCATTCTTCATGAGAATGTCCACATGTTGTACGCTCAACTTCATCCTCCTCATGGGGATGGTGAAGTTGCAGATGAAGAAATGATTGTAGATCCAGGAGAAGTCGAGAATGAAGAAGAGGAGGAGGATCCTGAGGAGTTAGTGTACTTCTCAGATGAAGATGAGGTTTCATCCGGTATGGGCATGGACACCGATGACTGAGAGCTTGGAGTAGTAATAGTTCCTTTACTGCTTTCCTAGTAAACCAGGGTTGTCTTGTGGGATACAAGGCATGTAATTTAAATAAGTAACCCTTTGTAGCATGAAACTTTTTAAATGCTTTCAATAAAGAATAATGTAAGTAAATGTGTTTCTCTAACAGATGCCTCGTCCTATCACCCGAGTTGGTGCTAGTGGCTCGCATGACGATGATGAGTACCCAAATCCTCCACCAATGCCTTCAACTATGGCAGATGCCATAGCCGCACTCGTCAATGCAATGACAGAGAATGCTAGGCTATTAAGGGAATTGGCGCAGAACCAATAGGCACCATACCCTAATCATGGTCGTCATAATAATGGAAATGACGAGTCAACCTATGTTGATTTTATTGACACACATCCGCCTGTGCTCTCTAAGGCAGAAGAACCTTTAGAAGCTGACAATTGGCTTAGGACAATAGAGCAAAAGTTTGAGCTGATTCACTGTACCGAGATTCAGAAACCAAGGTTTGCAGCACAGCAACTCCGAGGAGCTGCTGGTGCCTGGTGGGCAAATTTGGTAGCAGTACAGCCCGCTGGTCACCAAATTACCTAGAGGGAGTTTAAGGATGCCTTCAGGGCACACTATATTCTGGATGGTATAATGACCATGAAGTTAGAAGAGTTCTTGGCTCTTAAGCAAGGGGAGCACCCAATGATGCACTATGTTGGGTGCTTCAATCACCTGTCGTAGTATGCTATAGAGTATGTGAATACTGACAGAAAGAAGAAGAATCATTTTCTTAGAGGCCTAAACACTAAACTTCAGACCATGATGGCAACTTGTGGTAACACAACTTATCATGAGACAATCAACATTGCTATCGCTTCAGAGGAGAATTACCGCCGACACAAGGAGGCAAAGAAAAAGAGAATATCTACTTCCGGATCATCAAGTGGAAAGCGTCAAAAGATAGTCTACCATCCTCAGAATCATGGCCGTGCACCATTCCGCCCACAACAAGGCCAAGGCAGGTAGCAAATCTTTATTCGCCCTGCAACTAATATGCCTTATCCTCATCAAGCACCGCAGCAGCAAAATAATACAAATAATGCAAACCGCAATGCTACTCCCTAGAATCACAATTATCCATGCTATAATTGTGGTAAACCCAAACATTTTTCTAGAGAATGTCCGTATCCTAGGAAGAATAATGCTGATGCACCCAAAGCCCCTGTTACTTAAGCTCAGAATCAGTACAAGGGCAATGCACAGAATAGTCAGAAGGGTCAGGTTGAGAAGAAAACTGGAAGGGTCTTCTATACTCAGGTGGAATCTATTCCAGAAGGAGAACCAGTAATGATGGGTATGTTTCCCATTGCTAAGCATCCTGCAATTACCTCATTTGATTCTGGTGCATCCCATACATTCACCAATCATACATTTGTTGTGAAGCATGGGATAGCTATCGGGGAAACAAAAGAACCATATCATATATAGTTGCCTGGGGGACGAATCTGTACAAGGGAGGTAGTTCAGCATGTACCTATTGATTTGGGAGGTTATGAGTTCCCTACCAATATGCTGATATTAAAGGATCAAGATATAGATGTGATCCTTGGTATGAACTGGTTAACTCAACACGAGGCTATCATAGATGTCCTACGTAGAACCATAAGGGTAAATGCACCTGACAGCAAAACCCAACTTCTCATCCAACTTCCCTTTCCTAAGAGTACAGTGGAAATAGTCTGTGCAACTATTGTTGAAGAAGCTAAGAAAATTTTAGTGGTATGTGAGTTTATGGATGTCTTTCTTGATGATCTGCTTGGTCTGCCACCAGACCGAGATGTAGAGTTTAGAATTGATCTAAAACTAGGAACAGCACCAGTGTCCAGAAGAGCATATAGGATGCCACCCAAAGAACTAGTAGAATTAAAAATGCAACTACAAGAGTTGTTAGACAAGGGTTTCATTCAACCCAGTTCATCACCTTGGGGATGCCCTGCTATCTTCGTGAAGAAGGACCAAACCTTAAGGTTATGTGTTGATTATCGGCCATTAAATGAAGTCACCATAAAGAACAAATACCCCTTACCCTGAATTGATTTGCTTTTTGATCAACTTGCGGGAGCTAAGGTGTTCTCGAAGATAGACTTGAGATCAGGCTATCACTAGATTAAGATCAGACAAGAAGATGTACCGAAGACAGCGTTCACTACTCGATATGGTCTATATGAGTATCTAGTCATGTCTTTTGGGCTGACCAATGCCCTGGCTCATTTCATGTACCTGATGAACTCAGTTTTTATGCCCGAGTTGGATAAGTTTGTAGTGGTGTTCATTGATGACATCCTTATCTATTCTAAGAGCAAAGAGGAACATGCGGAACATCTTCGTATTGTTCTACAAAGATTAAGAGATCACCAACTATATGCCAAATTTAGTAAATGTGCATTTTGGTTGGAGGAAGTACAATTTCTGGGTCATGTGTTATCTACTGGTGGTATAGCTGTTGATCCGAGCAAGGTAGAGGAAGTCCTTAACTGGAAAGCACCTACCTCTGTTCATCAAGTTCGGAGTTTTCTGGGGTTGGCAGGGTATTATCGTTGGTTCATCCCTGACTTCTCCAGAATTGCGAAGCCAATTACTGGACTACTGAAAAATCAAACTAAGTTTGTATGGTCAACAGAATGTGAGAAGGCCTTTCAGACATTGAAGAAGTTGCTGACAACTGCACCAGTTTTAGCACAACCTGATATCGAGAGGCCATTTGATATCTATTGTGATGCATCTGGAATTGGTATTGGTTGTGTTCTGATGCAAGAAGGTAGAGTCATAGCATACGCTTCTAGACAACTCAAGAAGCATGAAGAACATTATCCCACCCATGACCTTGAATTAGCTGCTATTGTTCATGCACTCAAGGTTTGGCGACATTATTTATTGGGCAATATATGTCATATCTATACAGATCACAAGAGTTTGAAATACATCTTCACTCAGTCAGAGTTGAATATGAGGCAAAGAAGATGGTTAGAACTTATCAAAGATTATGACTTAGAAGTGCACTATCATCCGGGCTAGGCTAATGTGGTTGCCGATGCCCTGAGTCGCAAGAGTCATTGCCATTGTCTGACTGTAGAACCTATGCAATGAACATTGTGTTAAGAGATGGAGCATCTGAATTTACAAATTATAGAACAAGGTTCCCTGTCTAATATTGTAGTTGAGTCCACTATCAAAGATCAGATCATTGCTGCTCAACGGAAAAGTAAGGGCATAGCCCATATCAAAGATAAAGTCAGATCTAGAAAACCAACATGTTTCAAGATTGATGAATCAGATGTTGTATGGTTCAAGGATAGATTGGTAGTACCCAAAAATCCAGAGCTGCGAAAGCAGATTCTTGATGAAGCTCATTCTACAAGATACTCCATTTATCCCGGTAGCAACAAAATGTATCATGATCTAAGAAAGAGATATTGGTGGACCAAAATGAAAATAGAAATAGCACAATATGTGGCCAAATGTGATATTTGTTAGAGAGTCAAAGCGGTTCATATGAAGACTGTAGATCCATTACATTCTTTGCCAGTTCCATCTTAGAAGTGGGAAGATATCTGTATGGACTTCATCGTGGGATTGCCTAGGACATCTGCAGGCTACAATTCCATATGGGTTATTGTTGATCATCTAACCAAGATAGCTCATTTCTTACCAGTCAGAGATAAATATCGAGCAGAACAGTATGCAAGGCTTTATCTTGATAGAATCTTCAGTCTACATGGGGCACCCAAGACCATTGTCTCTAACAGAGGGTCATTGTTCATATCCAAGTTTTGGAAAAGTCTACATGAGTCTTTAGGAACTAAACTTATCCGTAGTTCTGCTTATCATCCGCAAACAGATGGACAGACTAAAAGGGTAAATCAAATTCTTAAAGATATGTTAAGAGCATGTGTCCTTTCCTATGGTGCTAAATGGGATGAATGCCTTCCCTTAGCTAAATTCTCATATAACAGTAGCCATCAAGAGAGTATTAAAATGGCACCATTTGATGCACTGCATGGCTGTAGGTGCCAGACACCTTTAAATTGGTCAGAAGCTAGAGAATGTTGGTTCTTTGGACCGGATGTGGTCAAGGAAGCTGAAGAGAAAGTTAAACTCATACAAGCTAATATGAAGGTAGCTCAATCCCGACAGAAAAGCTATGCTGATAAGAGGAGACGACCGCTAGAATTCAAAGTGGGAGATCATGTCTACCTCAAGGTATCGCCGATGAAAGGAGTTCATCGTTTTGGGATTCAGGGAAAGTTGGCACCCCGTTATGTCGGTCCTTTTCAAATCCAACAACGATGTGGACCAATCGCCTATCACATCAAGCTACCAGATCATATGTCAGCTGTGCATGATATCTTCCATGTATCTCAGTTAAAGAAGTGTCTTCAAGTACCTGACCAAGTGATCGACTTTGGTGATGTAGAACTAGAACCTGATTTGACTTATGCTGAGTACCCCATTAGAGTCTTAGATCAGAAAGATTGAGTCACTCGAAGACGTACAATCAAGTTCTACAAAGTACAATGGAATCAACACACTAAAGATGAAGCTACTTGGGAGTCCGAGGATTACTTAGAAGAAAACTTTCCTGACTTCTTCGCTTCTATCTAGTTGCAATACCTTGTCTATATTGTAACTTGTCTCGTTTGTCAACAGAATGGAAAACCCCCTCACTAGCCTTTTCAATAAAGTTATGATGTGTTAGCTTGACACATTTCCTTTTCCATTACTTAGCCTTAGGTTTTAAATTTCGGGACGAGATTTCTTCAAGGGGGAAGGGTTGTAACACCTATGGTGTTTTGACCTAGCACTAAAACTTGACATGTCATCATATGCATCGCAAAGCATTCATAAAGTAGAAAATTTTGAATGCATTCACTAAATAAGCTTTATTTCATAAGTTGTTATTTTATGTGTGATGTGATTCAAACTCTAAATAAAGATCATGACAACAAGGGTCAAATTTCATGTGATCATGTGAGGCCATGTGTCATTTGACTCAAATAACCCTAATGGGCCATGTTACTGGTCAAAAATCAAAGTTAAAGTAAAAAGGTAAACAAATCAAATTTGAATTCAAATTCAAATCATAAAAGTCATTTTTGCCCCTTTTATCTAATTCAAAATCAATTTGGAATTTGAGGTTGTGACAAAAAGCAAAGTTGAAGATTATTTTATAAGGATCAACTTTGGTATTCAAAGTTTTTAAAGTTTACATATAAAATTTGGAGTAATTTTGAAATGATTCAAATGCTCAAATGCACCCCAAATTCAAATTTCAAAATGGAGGCAGAATTTGAAAATGTTCCTTGAAGCAAAGTTGTAGAGTTTGAAAAGTTGAGCAACTTTCATTTTTGGAGATTTTCAACTTCTTTAGAAAATTTGAGAGTAATTTGAAAAATGGACTCAGTGGCAGTTCTATAAATATTTCAAAAATCAGGTTGGCAACAGGGCGTCACCGCCCCACCGCCGGCGTCCTTTCTTCGGCCTTCTAGGCGCATCCGTGGCCACCCTTGCCTTCACGCTGGTGTGGGGAGCACACTGTGTGTCAATTCCGCGTGCTCCTGGCCGAGCTATAAGACCCAGACGTCGTCGTTGGCTTTTCTTTCCTTCCCTCTATTTTCCCAACGCCGCCGTCTCAACTCCAGCGAGCTTCTCTCGTCTCCTCAGCGCAAGTTAGCCTCGAAAAAGCCATGTTCCAGTTCCGCCTACTCCTTGTGCATCTGACTGAGCTATTCCTACCGCTTGATTTTGCTGAGAGCTCGTTGTCCACGTTCATCTTCCTCACGGCCGGTGACCTCGGCCGAAACTCCGATTCACCGTGGCCAGCATCATCCGGTGAGCTATTGTCCTTGCTTGTTGTCTCTACGGCTTCATCTCGATGCTATAGTGCTTATTCCACTCTTGCCTGCTCATTTTGCCCACTATAGTCACCGGAACGCCGTCATCGACGAGGTCTGCTCCGCCGTGATCCCGGTCACCGTTGAAACGCGTCACCATAGCTTCTCCGGTCTCGCTCGTTGCTTCAACACATTCGGGGTGAGCTACTGATGCTTCCTAAACTCTCTATTTCACCATTACCAGCCTTGTTTTGCCGGTGTAACGCTGTTGTGCCACCATGTCCGCCATGGTCGGCGTCAGCCTTGTTCCATGTCATAATCAACCTCCAAAGTACCACAGATCGATATGCCTAGCTCTTGTAAACATGTTGGTACTTTGGTCGTCGCTGTTGGGCTCACCATCGGTGAGTTAGCACCGGTCAGCGCCGTCGTTGCCATGGTCAATGCCAGAGGTTAGGGATGACATGTGGGGGCCGGCTGTCAGTGAGAGAGAGAGAGAGAGAATAGTGAGTTTTGATGTTTTCTGATTTTGAATAGTGCTGAATCTTTGGGAATTTGTAGGAAAATAATCATAGCTCCAAAAATTCTGAAAATTTGTATGTAGCTTCTGTACATACTCTAGTATGGTTTAAAAATATGAAACTTGAAACTTGAATAAATTTTTAATGTTCAAATATTCAGTCCATTAAATGATAAATGTAATTTCCATGATTTTTGTAGGCCACTGTATAATTCCAAAAATTATGAAATTAATTTTGGTACACTAATTTGTTAAGAGGAAGCTTACAAAAAAATCTGAGGTCATTTGGAACAAGTTCATTTTGGGGCTTATTTCCAAATTAATTCAAAAATAAATAAAAGCAAACCCTAAGTGTTAGAGTAGTGTTTGATCTTGTTTTTATCATGTTTTGTGACTAATAGGGTTTCAAGATTAGTTTGGTCAAGTCACATGTGTGATCCTTGATGGTAGATTTGCAAGTTGGTTTTGTTGGCTTGCAACTGTACCGTGAAAAACAGTTGTATTTGAAGTGTTGTTATATTTCATGTACTATGACAGCATCATGTTTACATTATCATCATGTTAAAGTATATGTTATCATTTCATGTAGAATCTGAGAGTGAAATGATTCTAGTTAAGCAAGTTCTGGAAGAATCCCTGGTTGTCATGGGATTCGATAATTGTGGTACTGATCCGGAACCTGAGATCATCAACGAAGGCAAGCCCCAGTTTATGCATTAAACCATTACCTTGTTTACTTTGAAAAGTTTATCACCTATGTTACTTATTGCATTAAGTTGATTAATTCAAATGTTACCTACTTGATGCATTGCCTACCTTGTTAATTGTTTACCATCCTTGAAGATGTTTTCATTTACAAAGGCGTAGAATGCTTAGTATGCTTTATGATAGGCTTTCAAAATAAAAGTTTTGATACAATCAAAGATGGCATACTGGCCAAAGAAAGAAAGAAGGTTGAAT
Source organism: Miscanthus floridulus (assembly GCF_019320115.1). Classification (NCBI taxonomy): domain Eukaryota; kingdom Viridiplantae; phylum Streptophyta; class Magnoliopsida; order Poales; family Poaceae; genus Miscanthus; species Miscanthus floridulus. The sequence continues at coordinate 58,558,132 of NC_089582.1, forward strand.
GAACTAGAGACTAGTCAGGTGACTTATCTTGAATGTTGGGTAATGTTACCGACTATGTCGCTTAAAGGCCACTCATTATGGATCTTCTGAACGAGACACTTTGTAGTACTGGTCACATACTCCGGTAAGCCTACTTCGGCTAATCCAATAATAAGATGAATGCCCACGCACTAGGAGTGGAGAGATGGCGGGAGTAGCATGTACCCTTCTGTCTGGAATGTGGCCGAATTTGAGGTGTGCTATGCTCTCGGGTGGTGTGGAGACGGCTTAGTATAGGAGGATCCAGTAGCGAGGTTGATATATGCAAGATTAAGTTCTACATATGTCGTGTGATAAGGAATACCTAGCTAGGACTTAAATCAATTTGAATTACTGGTGCTCTGCGAATATGGAGACTCGTTTCATTACTGAAGCAATGCAGGACTGGTGAATTGCTAAAATATGAGAAAAGAATGGAATGAGAAGGATTCAAATATGGGAAATGTACATTTAGCTTGAGATAATGAACTAAAAGGACTTAGGGGTAAAACATGGAAATAGGATGAAGAATAGTAAGCTTTTGGCAAAGAACTTTTGAATCTTGCTACATCCTTACCTTGTCCCAACACCTGCATCTTTAAAGTCTTTCACCCCGTGTTACATTGGGTTAGTCTTGTTGAGTACTTTTATACTCAGGGTTTGTTAACCCTTGTTGTAGGTGAGTCGCGTGCGCAGGCTTGTTTTGGTCCCTGCTGCATGTCTGTGTTTGAAGTTAATGACAATGAGGAGTGATGAATGGCCTTTGGACAAGGCACTAGTTTGTATGATAAATAAAGTTAATGTAATATTTTCCCGCTACTATGGTTGTATGACACTTATGGTATTGTAAGTTTGAAAACAATTGGTTTGTAAACTATGTTATCTTAAGACCTTCGCTATCTTTTACTCTGATGTATATATTTGAATAAACTATTGTAATCTGCAAAGTCTATGATTGAGATCATGTTCAAAGAAAGATTCATGGATGATTCGGGTTTCTCGAGGATACCCGACAAACCTGTTGAGTTGTTGGGAACTCGTGTACGCTATCTAAGGTCTGTTAAGACAACGATAGGTGCACGTGGGCCCATTTTCTTAGGAGGTTCTACCACATCTATAGAGTAGCATAAAGAAGCAATGAAAATTCAAAAGAGCCAAATGCACTCAAACATAGGTTCATTGCATAAAGCTCGATTTTAGGTGAATTTTGGTCCTGGTTTCATATTTTTCTGAGGTCGTATGAATTAGTTATGAATTTATGAAGTTTTAATCATTTCTAAAATTGGGGAAAAGGCTGATTAATTCAGGGCTGATACGTGTCACACTATGACTGGTCCACGTGGCATGCTGATGCCAGCATGACATAAGCATGACATCATCATCTCGATTTTGAGCTGACAGGTGGGATCCTGCTAATGTCATCTTGACGTTAGCATGACATCATCAACGTCATCGTTTCCGACAGGTGGGGCTAGAGGCTCTTGGGTCACTGACTTGTGGGTCCGGTCAAAGTCAATGTTAAGTCAACAGGCGAGTCAACGGTTAATGGATCACAGTCACTGACAGGTGGGACCAGGGCTGCTGACGTCAGCAGCTGACGTTAGTGTGACGTCATCATGATGTCACCTCGGCTGTGTTTGTTACTGACAGGTGGGACCCGTGTGATGTTGTCATGATGTCAGCATGACATCACTTACTGACATGTGGGTCCAGAGTCTCTGTGTCGCTGACATGTGGGCCCGGTCAACATTCAACGTTGATCGATCAATGGTCAACCAAGTTGGGTCTCGACTGGGCTTTTGTGGGCCTGGACGGGGCTAGATTTGGGCTGGGCCGGCCTAGACACGTGGCATGTTGTGGCGCTACCATGTCATAGCCAAGGCCTCCACTAGGCTTTGTCCACAGTTCGGCCCACACCGTGTGGCTCACAGTGAACCGGTGTTCATGGTCCATGGACCGTTGGCTGGGTCTTCGGTGGACCGAGTCCACCCTTCTTCCCTCTGGCCTGGTCCATGTGCACCGGGTGCAGGTGTGTGTGGCCGGTGAGGAAGGATTCCTCTGCTTCCTTCTCCGACGTGTTCCCGCTAGTGGTGTGCTCACCGGCGAGCTCCCACAGCGGCGCTGATGTCCAATTGAGGTGGGGAAAAGCTTCACCAGGCCTCAGCGTGTATGGTGGTGGGGTCAAGGTGGCAGCCAGGGCTTCCTAGGGCATTGACCACTGTGGTCGGTGGCTTGGTCATGGCGGTGCTCATCGGCGGGGCATCTAGGGGCAGTTCTAGGGGTCCTGGTGCCCCATTCTCTTTCAAACGTTTAGCGGGCGACAGGGTATAGCGTCAATGATGACCTTAGGGCATGGCGGAGTCCGCATGCGATGGTGGTGCATGGCGGAGCTCCGGCCGAGGTCCGGTGCTCGTGGCCAAGGTGCTGAGGCCGGCTAACGGGGTCTTGGTCTACGTGGCTATCCTTCGGGCATCACGGTGGTGCTACGGCTACTTCCTAGTCCGGTGAGGTGGCCAGGTGTGAAAGTGGTGGTCGCGCCATGACAGCGGCATCGTGAGCGCGGCGTGCGCGTGCTCTGCTATGGCATCCAAGGGCTAGGAGGAGGTCTCAACAAAGGACTCACCGAGTGGTGTTGGTGGTGTTCGGTGGTGGTGCGGTGGTGAGGCGCGTCGTCGGGGTAGGCGCTCAGGGTGGTGCTAGGGCTCTGGTGATCGTCATCTCTGAGCTCTCTGCTCACCTCTCCTCTTTTGAATTCCTTCTCGGCCCTCTTCTCTCGGTGTGGTGCTGGTAGCTGGGCCACCGAGCGGCGGCGTCATGGGCTGAGGAATCCCTAGGGCGCTCTAGCGTCGCTTTATAGCCCCTGGGTCCGAGCTTCATCCATGGCGGACAGGGCGGATGGCTGGCGATGCGCGGTTGGCATCAGACGGTATCGTGGGCGTGGGTGGTTAGCGCGGAGGTTGCGTGGGCACAGCGCCAAGGGGACAGGGCCAGGTGATTCATGTGACCCCAGGCCCACGCCTGTCGTTTTGGTCGGGACTCGGTTGGAGGAGACGCCAGCGTGGGGAGGAAGAAGATACTATGGCGGGGGTGGCTGACACGTGGGGTCAGGTTGGCAGCGATAGCGGCGAAGCAAAAAGGCGCGTGGGCGTGAGCAGCGCGCTGGGCTAGCTTGCTAGGCCGGTCGTGCGAGTTGGGCTAGCCTGCGCGTGAAGCAGGGCTGGCTTGCGAGCCGAGCAGGCCGAGCCGCTGCGAGGCTTTCCTCCTTTCTTTCCTTTTTTGTTTTATTTTTCTTTTCCTTTGTTTGAATTCAAATTTGATTTGGAATTTGAATTCAAAATTGGTGTACCTTATTCATTGGAGTTTTAGATATGAGGGCCACAACACTCTTTTATATATATTAGGAACTTTATTTAGCTATTTTGTATAACAAAAATAGGTGTAGTTTTGTTATACAAAAATAGAAATAGTTTTCTCTTTAAGCATTTATTCTTTGGTTTGATTAATAATTACTTTATAGTTTATTTCTTTAAAGGAGTTGTTAGGCATTACATAAAGCAAATGGAAATCCAAATCGCTTTTTGAATTAACAATGTATGCTACATTTTATTTATTAGTATTTAAATAAACATAATTAGCAAATGACATGCCATGCTCATGAAATTGTTTAGTTGGGTTACAACTTAATGCAACACCTAGGGTTGGCTCCTACAGATGTCACTCAACATTGCATGGGGTAACAACAAAAATTTTGTAGTTGTGATTTTTGGTGTGTAGATTTTTGGGTTGTTACAACCTGCTCGCACAGCCGGGCGTTCGCCTCCTCCATTCCCATCACCTGACCCCAAAGCATGAGCACTACTTAGTCTGCCTCCGACCGGGCCTTTTGCTTTGAATCCAGGGCATTCTGCTCCATCTCTAGGGTCTCTAGGGATCTTTGGAGCGTTGCCTCGATGTTTGCCAGGGACTTTTGCAATGCTGCCTCGATCTTTGCCTGGTAGGCCTTCACCACCTCAAGCCCTAGCTCGGCGGCGGTCGCCCGCTCTGCTATGAGCAGCTCCACCGCCCGCGCCTCATTCACCTCTGCCGCTCGGTCTTGGGACTCATGGCGGGCGGACTCTAGCTCATGCTTGAGCTTAGCCATCCGAGTGTGCTCCTCTTGGAGGAAAGGGGATTGCGGCACGACATCCCCTCCAAGCCCTACAAAGCAAGGAGCTAACACACTGAAGCAACCAGCAAGGAACCAAGGAATCAAGGACAAATCACAGAGGACTTACCTCTGCAATGCAGAATAGGTGAACCGTAACCATCCGATGGAAGGACTTGACCTGCTCCAAGACCTCCTCAAGCCTCGCCCTAGTTTGGACGAGATCGGACTCCATCACTCTACTTTCCATTAGGAAGTGCCAGAGCGCCACCTCCTCGTTGTCACGGAGGATGAACCGAGCCTTCCTCGGGTCACCAGGGTAGGGCCACGCTAGATTACGGCTCACCCTGAACCCACTAGAAGGCCCAGCCAACGATCCAACCACTGCTAGCTCCCGTGCTAGCACCGGTGGCTCCACCTCATCACCTACTTCGCCATCAGATGGGATCTCCACCACCTCAACTTCACCGACCACTGACAGATGTTTCGGTTCTAGCCCAACCGCATCTCCCAGCACCTTCGGCTCCAACCGAGAGGGTGAGCCATGCAGCCCTTCACCCGGTGAGGTAGGAAGCCTGGTCTCCCTCTCCTCTTCCACCGCAACCAATGGAGGAGGGGCTGCAAGGGTTACCTCCAACACAGCCTCCGTCGTCACCACCAGGATCACCGCCAACACCGATGTTGTCGCTGCCGTTGTACTGGCGACCGACCCAAGGGGCGCTGCCCCCGGAAGGGAAGGACCCGGCGTGTAACATCCCGGCCCAGGGCTTAACAGGATTAATAGGATACTCATACCAATAAGTTGCAACTTCTTTTCTGGAAGCCCATCTATAAATAACTCCAAGGTTAAGCGTGCTTGGTCTGGAGCGATGGGTGACCGACCGGGAAGTTCTTCCCGGGTGCGCACGAGTGAGGACAAAGTGCATAGAAAAGACTTGTGTTGGTCTGTGAGGGCAGTCTATATCCTAGAGAAGCTACCAGATGTAAGCGGGCCCAGCCTCGAAGAGGCAGGACGTTACAGAATGGTATCAGAGCCGACTCTCACGGTTTCACAGGCACGTGTGTCGCAGTTGTGCAGGCATGGTGCGCTTGGCTGGTGTGGATCCGGCGTGGTCACACAGCATGGCACATGCGCTGGCTTTGGACACACGGACGTGGCTAAGAGAGGACGCTCCTGGGTTGGGATTGACCGACGAGGATGTCGATCTCTTAAGGGGGTGAGGATGTAACATCCCAGCCTAGGGCTTAACAGGATTAATAGGATACTCATACCAATAAGTTGCAACTTCTTTTTCGGAAGCCCATCTGCAAATAACTCTGAGGTTAAGTGTGCTTGGCCTGGAGCGATGGGTGACCGACCGGGAAGTTCTTCCCGGGTGCGCACGAGTGAGGACAAAGTGCGTAGAAAAAACCTGTGTTTGTCTCGGAGAGGCGGGATGTTACACGGCGCCACCACCCTGCTCTCCCCGCCAGACGTTACACGGCGCCACCACCCTGCTCTCCCCGCCGCTCGCCACGGTGCACTATAAAGTGGGCCTCCAATCCTCTCGCACGGGAGTTGGGGCGATGCTCAGCCCCATCAGCATCTGGCCACTATCAAAAAGTACAAGTCAGTCGCACTCTAGAAAACTCAATGGCAAGATCAAAAAGAAACAAAGAAAGGCATACTGGGATGTAAGCGGTATGACTTTGAAGCCCCGACCCAACATCGATAGGCCTGCTAGGCAAGGACCGCTCCTAGGTCATGACCCACGCCCCCTCACTTCAATCGGGGGGGGGGGGAGTCGACCCAACCGGCTCTTGCTCAGCCTACGAGTCTCCACGACCTTCAGCTCGAGGCACACCGACCGGGGTAGCTAGTGGGGCATCCTCCCATCGTCGGTCATGCGCTAACGCTGGCCTAGACAACGCATGGGTGTGAGCCCGCTCCTCTGACCACCTAGCTTGCTTTGCCGCACTTGGAGCAGGTGGGGACAAGGCCAGCGATGCCTCAGAAGGGCATGGTGACCGCATTCGCTTCACCTCCCATTCGCCGATGGCATCCATGCTCGCAGCATGCTTCCTCAGCGTAGAAACAACACCGCTCCTCTCTGCCTCCTGCTCACCGCCAACGTGTGTGGCTATAGGATCACAACGCTCCACCAAGGTCACAACGACCTCCCAGCTTTTGTCCTCCTCAGAGAAGATCATGTCATCTCCCACCTCTATGGGGTCCTCTGACTCGAGCTCTGACTCGACATCGCTTCTATTTTCCCTAGCCCGCACACGCCGGGCTATCTCCTTCTCCTTCTTGTGCTTCTGCTGAGCCTCCTTGGCTTTCTTCTTCTTCCTCTCAACCGCCACCTCTTTCTAGGCAGCCTGCCAGGCTGCACCCTCTGGCCCCTTCGAAAGGTGCGGCCAGGACTTAAAAACTCCAAGTCCCTATAGAACAGGTGACTCAAAATAAAAAAACAGGAGAGCAAAGGGGAAAAGAACATGGAGTAAAGAAAGGGGAGCATACCAATTTGGACACCGTCGTGGCATTGAGAGGTTCAGACTTTCCATCGAGGGTCTCTTTGGGCTTTAGCTACAGCACTCGATCAATGCAACTCTAGACCTTGTCGTTCGGTAGCTCCTTCGGTGATGCGTGGTCAGGGTCTATCGGGTAGCCATACTTCCACATCGGCCATGTCCTCTCCGCTAGTGGAGCAACCCGATGGTGGAAGAGGGTGTGGAACACTCGCACCCCATCAAGGCCACATTGCACGAGCTTTTGGAGCTCCACCTCGATAATCTCCACCTTCTTCTACTGACTGGCAGGGCCCCACGACCAGCTTTCCTGCCTCTCTAGCCTCCCGCCAGTAGAAGGTAGGAATAGCGCCTCTGTCGAGTTCCTAATGTAGAACCATTCCCTATGCCACCCCTGATTGGAATCGCTGGGGGTGTACACGGGGTATGAGCCCAACGCGCTCGGTTTCTTCTGCAGCGCGAAGCCCCCCACCAACGCAGTCATGAGCGGCTTCCCTCTGACAAAGCTCACCCAGAGAACATCTGGCCCCACGACCAGCTTTCCTGCCTCTCCAGCCTCCCGCCAGTGGAAGGCGGGAATAGCACCTCCGTCGAGTATCTAATGTAGAACCATTCCCCATGCCACCCCTGATTGGAATCACTAGGGGTGTACATGGGGTATGAGCCCAATGTGCTCGGTTTCTTCTGCAGCACGAAGCCCCCCACCGGCACAATCATGAGCGGCTTCCCTCCGACAAAGCTCACGCAGAGAACATCCACTAGAAGAAGTCCGCGTGTGTCTCGCACATGGTGATGAAGCCGGCGATATGCAACACCCCAGTCAGATTGAGGTGCTGCAGCTCTAGGCCCCACTCATTGAGGAGCCCACACAGGAACCAGTGCGCGGGGTATCCTAACCTGTGCTCATGGAAGGCGAGGAAGGAAACAACCTTATTGGCCTGAGGTTGCGGGAAATCCTCCCTCCCAGGAGCCCTCCAATGCGCCACCTCCTTTGGTGGTTGTCGACAAAATATGGTCGGCAGTCCACCGAGGGGGTGCCCGTGGTGGTAGATTATCGATTGATGGTGCGTGTAATCAGGAACCAGATGGTTATAGAGGCACAAGACACAAGATTTATACAGGTTCAGGCCGCCAGTGTGGCGTAAAACCCTATGTCCTGTGCTCTGTTATTTGTATTGATCTAGGGTGAGATCCATTGTCCTCTGTCTGTCTTGAGGGGGACCCCTGTCTCTCCTTATATACTCTAGAGGAGGAGGGTTACAAGTAAAGTATCCTATTTGGTACTATTACAATATCTAGTACAACTTGTAATCTTGCCGTGCATGCCTCGATCTTATGGGCCGGTCCACCTCTGATGGTGTGGCCCATGTACCATCTTGTGGTACCCGGGGGTATATCCCCCACAGCTAGTCCCCGAGCGCCATGTATTCTGATGCGACACGCCATTTTAACCTTCTCCAAACAGTGAGGCTTGAGTTCTTGACATCTCCGACCACCATTGTCACCGGAGAAGTAGGTTGTCCGAAGAATGTATGGTGCTCTTAAAAAGAAAGAAAAAGATTTCCATCTTGGGAAGTGTGCCCACTTATATTTTTGAAAAGAAATGTAAGTGCATCTTGAAGTGTAGCATCCTTGATCATCAGAGGCGTAGTAGTCAAAAAACAAACACATTCACCACAAGGTGAAGTGTGCCCACTTAGTCCCCGAGCCTGGTAGTAGGTGACGTAGGCATGTGGTGCCAGGGTCTACAAAGAATTCCCAGTTAAGTTGAGAATCCAATTGTCGTACAGGCGATACGAGATGCACCGGCAGGTGCATCGTACCCATGTAGTCCCCGAGCTTGTTGGAAGGCGAGTTATGAGCCTTGTAGCAAGGTCTAAGTGAGAAAAAAATATCCCAACTGTATGTGAGTTGCCAGTCACATGTAGTCGAGATGCAAAGTCCCCGTGCCGTGGTTGGAGAGTGGTCAAGGCAGTCCCGGAGCACAGGTCGAGGAGCGAGCGATGAAGTCCCTGAGCCATGGTCGGAGAGTGATCGAGGCAGTCCCCGAGCATAGGTCGAGGAGCGAGCGACGAAGTCCCCGAGCTATGGTCGGAGAGTGATCGAGGCAGTCCCCGAGCATAGGTCGAGGAGCGAGTGACGAAGTCCCTAAGCTGTGGTCGGAGAGTGATCAAGGTAGTCCCCGAACATAGGTCGAGAAGCGAGCGATGAAGTCCCCGAGCTGTGGTCGGAGAGTGATCGAGGCAGTCCCCGAGCATAGGTCGAGGAGCGAGTGATGAAGTCCCCGAGCTGTGGTCGGAGAGTGATCAAGGCAGTCCCTGAGCGTAGGTCGAGAAGCGAGCGATGAAGTCCCCGAGCTGTGGTCGGAGAGTGATCAAGGCAGTCCCCGAGCATAGGTCGAGTAGCGAGTGACAAAGTCCCCGAGCTGTGGTCGGAGAGTGATCGAGGCAGTCCCTGAGCATAGGTCGAGAAGCGAGCGATGAAGTCCCCAAACATAGCTCAAAATTCCTACAATATAAATATGTAGAATGGTAGTACATGATGTACAAAATAATAAATTATGGAGAAAAAATCAGCGATGAAGAAATAATGCTCAACAATCATGAGCATGATGTGATAGAGCAGTTGGTGCTTTGTAAACATCAGTGTTAATGTGAAGTTTGTGTTTATACTTAATATAAATTGCTCGACTAGTTAGTATGTAGCTGACTCTCTAGCCCTAGCTAGCCCATTAACCATAACACGGGGCGCGGAGCCCGTGCACATGTAGGATGAACAAAGCATCACTAAGGAGCCGCTACCGACCACCCATAACATAGAGGACAGACGCTCGTGCACGTGTAGGGAGGAGCCAAAGATAGGGCCTTTTCTGGAGACATCGAGCGTCAACATGACTGGTCGAGGATTTGCATTAAGTATAGCTGTATATTATATTTAAGATTGTATACATGGACAAATGTTATTTGAAGAATAATCATGAAAAGGACGTTGTGGAGAAACGTCATAATGAAAATTATATTAAATATAAATATTAGAAGTGTACTTATCTTTGGATAGAAATCTAGTCGACGGTGATGAAGTTGTCCTGTCCTCGAGCTTTCTGACCTATCGTGACGGTGGTCGCGGTTGTCATAGCGCCGTTCTTCGTAGCGATCATCATTGCGACGTGGTCTGGTGGTCGGAGCTTAGCGGAGCCGCTCGGGACGTGGTCTGGTGGTCTGGTGGTCGGAGCTCAGTGGAGCCGCTCAGGATGTGGTCTGGTGGTCCGGTGGTCGAAGCTCGGTAGAGGCTGAACGTCGGGATCGATCTTGACTGGGACAGATCACTGCGGCAGCTGAAGTCACCACGGGTGGTGTTGATAAAGAGGATCCCATCTGATTCGCTGGAAGATTAGCATGCACAACCCCTAAAAGGGGACCCCTACCTGGCGCACCACTGTCGACGAAATATGGTCAGCAGTCCACCGAGGGGGGTGCCCGTGGTGGTAGATTATTGGTAGATGGTGCGTATAATCAGAAACCAGATGGGTACAGAGGCACAAGACACAAGATTTATATAGGTTTAGGCTGCCAGTGTGGCGTAAAACCCTACATCCTATGCTCTATTATTTGTATTGATCTAGGGTGAGATCCGTTGTCCTCTGTCTGTCTTGAGGGGGACCCCTGCCTCTCCTTATATACTCTAGAGGAGGAGGGTTACAAGTAAAGTATCCTATTTGGTACTATTACAATATCTAGTACAACTTGTAATCTTGCCGTGCACGCCTCGATCTTATGGGCTGGTCCACCTCTGATGGTGTGGCCCATGAACCATCTTGTGGTACCTAGGGGTATATCCCCCACAGTGGTAGAAACCCCTTCTTGGTGAAGGTAGCCAGCACCGACTCCCTCATGATGGATGCCGTCTAGCTCAACATTTCGCTTCGGGTTCACGAATGGATCTATGAGTTTTCTCCTCTCCCTTGCTCTCCCCTTTTCTCTCCTTAGAACCACAATGACACTCAGATGCTCTTAGTGAGAAGGAAGAAAGAGGAGAGATGGTAGATGAGGAATGGGCGAAGGAATAGGGCAAAAGCCCTCTCCCTTCCCCTACTTAAAGAAAGAGGCACAACAGTTGGGAAAGGCATGATGATCGGGGAAAGGCAAAATGACAGGGGCGAAAAATCCTCTTCCTTCCCCCATTCAATGCAGATGGGATACAATGGGATGCACCCTGATCGATGGGACACGCCCTGCCCGACGGAATGGCGCCTGGTCTGTCAGGATGTGGCCTGGGTATGGCCCACCACTACTGCACGCCGGGCGCAAGAAACAAGGCACCACTTTGCGCAAGCGACCCTTCGTGTTCCCAGGCAGGACTTGGAAGGGCCCAAACGATGGGATCTCCGCCAGGAGAGACCAACAGACTTTCTGAGTTGATCCAATAGCTCAGGCAAACATCGAGAGATAGGTAAGGAGCAGAGGGATGCCCCATGTGGGCCATGCTGAATTCATCATGAACGATGAGCACGGATCCTAGTCGGACATATCCGATAGGAGCTCCTCAAACCCCATCACTCGAGTCATCAAGGTAACGTTACCAACCTCCACTATTTCTTTATATAAACATTCATTCATCCATGCATGCATTCATTCATTCCATACATCCAAAGCATTGCATATGCAGTCAAATGCATCACAATGCTCCGTGTTGCGTCATGAAGCGACAGTTGCTTCATTCAACATGAGCAATGACCGATAGGGTTTGAAGGCTGGCCCACAAAGGGCTCGAGGCCACCTCGCGTCAAACAGAGCCTGGGGAGAAAACTTAGATGAGCCCTGAGCGGCCCTCGCCCAGTCTGCCCAGAAGCAGACAGGGTCATCTCAACCTTCTTGTTCGATCCTAACCTCGCCAAACCCACAGGATCTCCATCGAGGGGAGGCTAGCAGGCCACTCGGGTTGGTCTCTAGAATGATCCAAGCATCTACCGGGTTGTAGGTTAAGGAGAAGTGGAGTGCCACATGAGGGCTATGCTGACCTTGTCATGAATGACGGACCTAGACTTCACTCAAACGTGCCCGTTAGCGAGCTCACCGAGCGTGTCACTCGAGCCATCGAGGCAAGCGATGCTAGCTCAGCCCCTCCGGTTGTGGGAAACCATGGACGGGGTAACATACAAAACTCAAACCGACCCCAACCAAGCCCAGCGGGGATCATGGGCTCAAGACACCCAAACACCTCGGCTATGCCTAGGTCCGTGACTCCGACTCACCCGATCCCTCGGTGCACCCAACACCTAGATCCCCGACTCTGACTCGCCCGATCCCACGGTGCGCCCGAGGCCTGGATCCATGAGTCCATCTCGTCCAATCCCTTGGCACACCCAACACCTTGGTTAGTGACTCTGACTCGCCTAATCCTCAGATCTGTGACTCTGATTCACCCAAAACCTCGGCACGCCCGACGCCCCGATAGATGAAACTCCATCTCACCCCATCCCTTGGCCGCAACTAAATGGCTAGGACCATGTTCCTAGAAACGATGGGCCAGAAACTAAAAAGGGAGGCTACACCCACCAAAGTGCACACGCTCACGCCCGCTAACAAAACCCCTAGGTGATTCTGCCCGAATCGCTCGGTGGCTCGGGGGCTACACCCGCGGGTGCGCTTGCACGCACCCGCTGACGAAACAAAATCTTCCCTCGCTGGCAAACACAAAAAATCCCCCAAACGATTCTACCTAAGTCACCTAGGGGCTTAGAGGCTCCACCCACGGGTGCGCTCGCACGCACCCACCATCAAGACAAAAATCTCCCAGACGATTCTACCCAAATCGCCCGGGGGCTCCTATCAGGTTCATAAACCTAGGGTCCCTCATGGACTGGCTTCCCAACAAAGGTTCAGCCCAGCAGACAACGTAACGATCGATGCGCAACTCATGGGCTGACCCAAAAACCTAAACGATAGGCCAGAAGGGCAATCCAATCTCCGACCGGAAGGCCTGGCTGAGGAGGAACGATGCCCGCTTCCGACTCTGACCCGCCTCTTTGACCGAAAGGCCTCACTGAGGAGGAACAATGCTCGCTTTCTGACTTTGGCCCGCCTTCGAACGGCCTCTCCGACCAAAAGGCATGGCCCAACACCACTTACGACTCCGACTGGGGATGCACCAAACCCCTGCTTATAGCTCTTCTCCGACTGGTGCAATCAGAGCCGACTAGGACCAATCGACTGAGGATGCCCGCTCGGTGAGGACTAGGAAACGGACGGAGAAAGTAAGGCAGGGCATTTAAGTCAACCGCAATACCAAGAACCATACCCTGTACACCTATAGGACAATACCAACAAAGGCATGTTAGAAGGGTGCCCTGCAACCTTCATGACATGTCAGGACCCAAGCAGTGTTGTGTGCGCCGTCATTTTCCCTACAGTGTTGTGGGCGCCATCAACTCCCATTCCATACAAACTAGGTAAGACTCCCCCCACATGCCTCTAGGCATCAATAGTGTTGTGGGTGTCGGTATTTACCGTACCAGGTAAACATGGTAAAACCCCCTACATACCTCTGGGCATCAACAGTATGGCGGGCACCGACGTCTGCCATACCAGAAGAAGACGACGCAACCTCCAACATGCATCTGACATTAACAATGTTATGGGCGCCTACAATCATCTTGTACCTGACGGCATGGGCAACAAGCCTTAGCATATGTACACTCTCTCCCTCTCACTTGTAAGGCCATCCCCTTCATCTATAAAAGGGGATGTGCTCTCTCCTAGCAAAAGAGATCAATTAGTTCATTAGCACACAACAGTAGAGCCACTAGGTTGAAACCTTGAGCACATGCTCAAACACTTAGCGCAAGTCACTCTTGGCCCTTCAGACCGAAGTCCGACCAGACCTCTTGTACCCCCCATCTTTCTCCCTTCCATTTGTAACCCCACAACAAACTTCGAGCACCTGGGCTCAGGAATAAAGTCACTGACCGACTCAAACTGGACATAGGGCACGTTGCCTGAATCAGTATAAACCCTATGTCATTGAGTGCTAGGCCATCTCCGATCACAACGTACAACAAAACTACAAATATTTACGTGTTGGTCACTTTCTGCATCGACACCGCCTGACGATCAGGTGCTGCCATTTTGATCTACCTAGGATCAGCGTGTGCTATCACTCAACACACTTTTTGGTGACTCTGCTGAGGAATGATTGTTTTGACTTTACCTTACAACTGAATCTTTCTACACTAGCTAATTGCTTATCTTGTGTTTGCTATCACCATTGCATCTGGCCAAAAGGCCAGTCCCATATAGTATTGGTCACCTGAGAAGTTGAGATTTTGCTTGTTGTACTACATGCTACTATCGCTATTATGAAGATTAGCAAGAAGCTACTAGGAGGTCAATTCTTGTCACTGATCACAGGATATCATGGTGTACTTCATCGCAATACTACAACAAGCCAGGTGTACAACTTGCAAATACATCTTATGATTGTAATAATTATAATGTTTCAAGTTCCATGAGTTCTTATATTGGTGTTGTTAGTAATGATGATAGAGGTACGTTGTATCAGTTGATAATTATTCTACTACTAATGATCTTCGTCATATAAATCATAATTTTTGATATTATGTGAAAGCATCAAGGCCCCTAGTTGGGTTTCGCTGATTAATGACAATACGAGATTACTATTACTAACGTGTGTTTTGAAGAGGCAATTAAGTTAGGTCATGGTAATGGCAATTGATTGGGCAATCATGGTTGTCATGCCCCTACGATGGAAATCGTTTTGGTTTTCAAAGGATGGACGGTAAGGTTAAGGATGGACTAGTTCTAAGTGTCGTTTGGTGTTGAAGAGATACTTAGAGTAGTTTAGGACTTTGTTTTTCCTTTGACCGTACTATTAAGGAGGGTATGGACTAGTAGCTTGACGTAGGTGAGTCTAGTGGGTTAGGTGTGGTGCACACTTATCAAATCTAGCACTAGGTAGCTCATGAGTAGCCCTAAGATCAATTGGAGCAAACTTCATTCACATATGATTTCGAGTTGAAAGTGAATGGAGGGTCAAATGACTGACCGGACGCTAGTTTGGTAGTGACCGAACGCTGAAGGGTGAGTCCGATCAGTTCATTTGATCAACTGGAGCCATTTGGTTGCAACCGGACACTGAGTGAAAAGTGACCAGACGCTAGGTGCCAGAGTCCGGTCAACTCCAGAGAGGTTCGAGAGAGAGGGATTCCTGATCGGACGTGACCGGTCAGTGCTGACCGGATGCTAGTTAGGATCCGGTAACTGACCGGACGCTGAACAGCGAAGTGACCAGACTCTGGGTGCCAGCGTCCAATCAACATCGGTAAGGTTCTAGAGAGCAGTTTCTGTGACCGGACGCCTCTGGTCAATGCTGACCGGACGTAGGTCAGAATCCGGTCACAACTTAACGGCTCTGTGGTGGGGATAACTGACCGGAGCGTCCGGTCACCCCGCAGAGTGCTGACTCAATCTCCTAATGGTTCGTTTTGAATGAAGGGGGTATAATAGTTCCTCTATTCATCCAAGGGAGGTCTCTTACCCATTTGTTCAGCTGAGAAACACCCTTGATAGTGCAAAGGAGAGCAAGAGCCAGTGAGGTAATTGAGATTTGAGAATCCAAGATTAAGGCATCATTAGTGCAAGGAGAGTAGCAAGTGTGCATTCACTCTTCTCATTAGTGCACGGCCGCGGGTCCGCCACTACGCCTGGAGGCGCCCCGGCCCTGTGCCCCCAGTGGCGGCTGGTCTAAACTCAGCGACGCCTTGGCCCTGCGCCCCCACCGGCGGCGGATCCGTGCGACCATGCCAGGTGGCGGGTCCGGCGGTGGCTCTGTGCTCCCGCCGGGGAGATGCGCCACGCACATCATCAGAGAGGAGGTGGCCCTCGCACCCAGCACCGCGACGTGCGGCGATGCCCGTGCCCTGGCGAGGCGGCGGTGCCTGGCTCCTTCGCGCGTGCGGTGCCCGTGCCCTACTCGCCGACGGTCCTCATGCCCACGCCGCGCGCTCCTTCCCCGAGCTGGGGCACATGCAGTCTTTTGGGTTTTGTTGGGTGCACATGTAGGAGATATATTAAGCTAGAATAAGCTACTTTTTTTAGCTTTATCTGATCTCATCTCCTTGTGAGAGAAAAAAAAGCTTTAGCTGTTTTTGAAAAAGTGTGTTTGACAAAAAAAGAAGAAGCTCAGAACAGTTCATGAAGTTGTTGATGAAACTATGCCAAACATAGCCTTATTTGCATTTCAGTTATATATTGTTTGCCACAGGGCTTTGGATGAGAGGAGGTCAACTAATTTATGCTATGGGAGGGACAAACGTGCATGCAGTCCACATAAATGAGACTACAGATCATCACTCGCAAGTCAGCGCGAGACGGCAACGTCAACTGTCACGTAGGAGTAGTATTCTCGGAACCACAAATTTCCATGCAAATGCAAAATGCCGGCTCCCTCCTTGTTTGACAAAATCCTTCGTGCACGCCCAATTAATGGGGATAACGAGCTGCAAGCCCCCGGCCCCATGTTTCAGACGATCGATACTAGAACATTAGCACTCGGTAGTCCGTACATACTATACTTTGCTATACTGACGGGCCGCTCAAGTCAGGGTGACGCATTGACTGAGCTCTGTTGTCAATCTTTAGATCAGTTTTATTCGCACAAATGAGAAAAATAGGCAGACCCGTACGAAATACAAGCATGGCACCGGACAGTCCGGTGCGCTAAGCTAACGTCTTCAGTGCGTATCTCCCAATTTAAGCAAAGAAAAAGGTCTATTTTTAAGTTTGATTTGGGGTACCTCGGATAGACCTCTCATCCTATATAAATATAAAGGACCACGATCGATTAATGGATCCAATCATACAAAACATAAATCAATTTACTATTTTACTCTTTTGTCCTAATCTTTTCTAACCTTAGTGATCGATTAATGGATCCAATCACACAAAACATAAATCAATCTAATATTTTACTCTTTTGTCCTAATCTTTTCTAACCTCAGTGTTGTTGCTCATTTCCTGATCCGACGATTATGGGAGGCTTCCTAGCTGATCTAGGGTAATCCACCGATGTCCTCGCCTCAAAGTTGTCCCTCCCGTGTAAGAGTTTTGATGATTTGTTTACCAATTTCCTTGAAAAGTAGTCATTCTTCATCACGTAAAAATGATACTTATCCTTTGCTGGTTTATTTGTAAACCTTGTCACTCTTCGTAGGCTAGCGTGATAGTTACCTTTCCCAGGCCAGTGTTCGATGTTCCTCATCCAAACCGGATGGTCTGATTGCAAGAACTAGACGATCTGACGCGCTCAAACCGCCTCCACCGAACCGTCTTAGGGTGACACATTCCATTGTTGCACACACTACTACATAAACGTTTTGTAGGGGCAGCTCAAGACCATTTGTAGGGGCGGTTTGGCCAGCCGCCCCTACCAAACCGTCTCTTTAAATCATCCATTTGTAGGGGTGACTGTAGTACCAGCCACTGGTAATTTATCCTCCAAACCAATACACTCATCATCCTCTACATCGCCATCTGATTTAGAATCCAATAAATCAGAAATCAACGATTTGTAGGGTCCTCATCATCTAGACCAACATACTCTACATCATCATCGACCCAATTCACTTCAGGATTGTTCTGGACCGGTGGCTCTACTAGGGATGATGCAATTTCAAGAGTAGACTACGCAATTAACTTGTTGGCAGGAGCATCAGTGCTACCCTATAACACACAAGGCATGTTTTGTTGTTGCCCAACATCAAGCTCCAAACAAAAATCATCCTTTATCATAACCCACACTTGCACTGAGAGCCTTCTTATCTCTCAATACATGTCAATTGCATGCAACAATTTGTTATCAGAATCAATTTCTTCATTGCTACGACTCATATTATCCCAATAGGTGACACGTAACTTATGTTTAGAGTCTAGCTAAATTTCTATATCAATTTCAAGTAGCAAATCATTCCAATTTGTGGTATCCCTGTCTAAAATCTTAGCAATGTTACAAGCATCACAATACTCGCGCTTGCCATCTTCAGTCAATTTAACAAAAGCACCTACACGTGCAGCAAACCTGTAGGACGAATTGGGATCCATCCTACATATATAAATATGAACAGAAACATAATCTGAATGAACACGCCATATGATTTTAAATGAGGCTAGGGTAATATGAGATAATCTGAATGAACCCTAGGATAGGGATAATGGCAGAAATTAGTTACCCATTGGGAACTGATGAGGACGTGACACCCATGCATATGACTATGTGTTGGCGCATGGTATGGAGGGGTACGAGGCCAGCAAGGGTGTCCAAGTCAAGAAGGAGGTTCGAGGCTAATTCGGACCAAATCCCTGAGGTGGAGGCCCAAAGCAACTCAAGTTCGAGTCTACCTCGGCCTCTAGGACCAGTCTGCCTTAAACTGGTCACCCAGGACGCATCCAGACTCCATTTTCGATGATCCACATATGGTTGGAAAGCTAATTTGATAAGGAAGCTAATACAAGTGGTCTTACGTCAAAATACCTTCGAAATCAATAAAAATCGTTGAAACAAGTCAGCATCCAAAATCTGCTAGGATGCTGCGACACCGTCTTTTGGTCCATTGGACCGTGTATCGTGTTTGGGCCCATTAGGGGGCACGTCCAGAGGGGTGACGCCCAAGACTCTATAAATAGTTGTCATCACTCTCCTTAGGGTTTGGGTTTCATTTAGTTCTTGATTTCCTCATGAAACAGACATCGTTTTTGCTACAACTGTGCCGCTAAGGCTACTTGCTGTGAACCAGGGCCCCAGTTCTTGATCTTGTTCGCCTGTGGCGATTAGTCCTTTCGAATAAAGACTTGAACTCCTTCTCGTTATCATAAGTCTTATATTTATTTGCAAATTCAGATTGCGTTCATCCCGTTCTTGCTTGTGTTCTCGATTCGCTTGTAGGAAAGTCTTCTCGGCAAGGTCAATCGCATTCGCGTGGTTGATAACAAACGGAGATGTGGTGTAACGG
This sequence comes from Miscanthus floridulus, assembly GCF_019320115.1. Lineage (NCBI taxonomy): Eukaryota > Viridiplantae > Streptophyta > Magnoliopsida > Poales > Poaceae > Miscanthus > Miscanthus floridulus. The sequence continues at coordinate 58,576,824 of NC_089582.1, forward strand.
TTGCGGAGGTCCGAATCAATCTTGGTTTGAAGCCTAGATCATGAACGTTGAGTCTCCACCAATCAACGCTATCATACCTTTTCGAAGATCAGGCCTAGTCTACATCAAGTGGTATCAGAGACCTTGTTGCCCGTTAGGTATAACTTTGTTTTCCCGTTTAGATTGTTATTATTTTTGCATTACCTATAGTCCACAAAAAGCCAAAAAAATATACACCGCCACCTATTCCCTGTCCTATAGCCTCGTTGTGCTGTGCAATTTTGTCTCTGTTTCGCGTTGTTGAATTTGTGTCCTAGGGCAAGTTTTGGTTGCTAGTTTTAGATCGTTTTTAGTCCAGTTTGTGTCTTTTCCTTTGTTTTCATCATAATCCGTGAACACCTTAAAGTCTTGCTGTGTTTCCTTTATATCCATCAAACCCTAGTCCACGCCATCTAATTTGTTTGTCTTCACTGTTTTCATCAAATCCTTGCTGTCATGACCAAATTTGCTCATATTGTTTTTGTTTTGTCCTCTAATTCGGAGTCAGTTCGTAAAACTGGTCTAGTTTTCGCATATGAACTCGGATTTTGACGTTCCATATATCAAAATTGATCAAAAAATTTTTTTCATCCATCTATCCCCTGCTTTGCTAGGTTCAGAAGTTTTTATTTTGGCCAAAAACTGATCACAAGATCATCTTTTCGTGGTCACAAGCTTTTTGTTGATTTTGAGCACATCTTCTAAATTTTCCACAGGCCACGCCTTTCACTTGTTTAAGCTTATATTTTCTGTGGTTACTTGTTTTGTGGTCCTAAGTGAAAAAAATATCAAAAAAATAAAAAGAAAAAGTCAAAGAATCTCAAAAAACAACGACAACCCAAAAATAAAGAAAAAAGAGAGATAAAAGTGGAACAATATCTAGAGGAGCACATAGAGAGCGCCATTTGAGCTATGTTTGTGTGTGCTGATTTTTACCTTGTTCCTAATCATATTCCTGCTATTCACATCACTTGATACATTTGGTACTTGGAACGTGAGTAGGCCAACAATTAAGATAAGTATTTGGGATACTTATTCAGCTTTGCTATTAGTTGCGAATTTTGCTATTCCTTGCTACTATATTGTGCATGTCCAAGCTCCACTTTCTTCTAACAAAGTACATGTTCGCCTTACAACTGTTACACTCAAGCTACAATGGTATCATAGTCACCGACCGATTGCACCGCCTGTTGCTTTGGTAAGAACACTTGTAAGACTGTGGTAAGACGCTTGAGAGTTGGGTACCTTGTTTTTCCTTGTCCACAACCTAAATAGTTGGTAGGAATAATACTTTTGTGTTGTCTTTTGCTGTCTTCTAACAATGATAGGTTGTTCGTATCTACTAACTTATGATGGTATAGGTGCTGATGAGTATATGGAGTAGAAAATTTCCATCGATAACATATTTGCTACTCGTTTTATGTGTCCATGGAGGAAGGTAAAAATGCAGCTAGTGTTTTGCGATATTCTGCTTTATCTTGGTGGGACTCTTTAGATCCTTCTGATAAACCTCAAACTTAGAATGATATAAAACTTCTTATACGAGAAACCTTTGTTAATCCACCTCCTGTTGTGAATTCATATGATGAGGTGCACCATTTAGAGGAAGAGTCAGTTGTTATTCCTCTTGATATGACTAACCTTCTGCAGGATAATATACATAAACAAGAGGATGACATGGAAGAAAATGAGGAGCTCACAATCTCATGCAAATTCAGAACCATCACTTCACAATGCACTTATTACTCCTGCTGAGAACACTGGTAATGCCCATGGTGCTACACTCACGGAAGGTGAGAATTGTTTTAATGTACTAAATTCTTCCACAAACCATGCTATCATTGAGTAATTGTTAGTGGAACACTCTCTTGATTTATCTTCGTCCCATGATAATTTTCTTAAAGTTTCTTGTAATAAAGATGAATTGGTTGATGATGCCTCAGTTTTACCTATTTTGGAACCAGTCACTTGTGCTAAAAATAAACATGTTATTCATATTGCTACTAAAACTGATGAGTTCAAACTGTTGTCTGATTTACACACTTTGGGTTACATTGAATTTGATGTTTTGTGTAACCTAGATTGTTTGGAAGAGAGCCTTTTTAAATATATTGATTTGCCTGGGTTTTCTAAACACACATATCATGTTATTGCCAAATATAATAATAAAGGACAATATATGACACATCGAGTATACATTCGTAGTAATATGAATTCTTCTTTTGTTGTACAAGATTATGATCGTTTAGAGGGCAGCCATAATAATATAAACATTTTCTCATGTTCCTCAAAGAAACAAGTTCACTTCCAAGAAGGGGAGCATTGTTGGTTGCTACCTATGTCTGCTAGACCATCTATTCCTGCATTGTCTTTGGTTAGTTCTAATCTTTTGTAGGATTGTTGATATACATCGTGTGTATTCGAATCATGGAGTCTACATGCTTGCTGAAATTTTTATGTGAGATGACATGCTAGAAACTTAAAAACATGGTCATGTTCCTTCTCACAATTATTTTAGTTCCCTTTGTCTTCGCAACCCCGTTCTCTTTTATGTTGTGCAGGATCAGTTTCAAACACAATCGACACCGAGGATGGCTTTTCATCAAGAAGGGGAGGATGAGGAGGACATGACACCATGCATATGACCATGTTTGGCGCATGGTATGGAGGGGTAGGAGGCCAGCAAGGGTGTCCAAGTCAAGAAGGAGGTCCGAGGCTAATTTGGTTTGAATCCCCGAGGTGGAGGCCCAAAGCAACTCAAGTTCGAGTCTGCCTCGGCGTCCAAGACCAATCTGTCTTAAACTGGTCACCCAGGTCGTATCTGGACTCCATTTTCGACGATCCACATATGGTTGGAAAGCTAATTTGATAAGGAAGCCAATCCAAGTGGTCTCACATTAAAAGACTTTCGAAATCAACGGGAATCGTCGAAACAAGTTAGCGTCCAGAATCTGCCAGAGTGCTGTGACACCGTCTTTTGGTCCGTTGGACCGTGTATCGTGTTTGGGCCCATTAGGGGGCGCGTCCAGGGGGTGACGCCCAAGACTATAAATAGCAGTCGTCGCTCTACTGAGGGTTTGAGTTTTGTTTAGTTCTTGATTTTCTCGTGAAACAGATATCGTTTTGCTGCAACTGTGCCGCCAAGGCTGCTTGCTGTAAACCAGGGCCCCAGTTCTTGATCTTGTTTGCCTGTGGCGATTAGTCCTTTCGAATAAAGACTTGAACTCCTTCTCGTTATCATAAGCCTCATATTTATTTGCAATTTCAGATTGCGTTCATCCCGTTCTTGCTTGTGTTCTCGATCCGCTTGCAGGAAAGCCTTCTCGGCGAGGTCAATCGCGTTCGTGTGGTTGATAACCAACGGAGCAGTCAATCTTGGTTTGAAACCTAGATCATGAACGTTGAGTCTCCACCAATCAACGCTATCATACCTTTCGGAAGATCAGGCCTAGTCTACATCAGGAACCCATGAGAGATCAACATGCTCCTCGGGGAAAATGTCGCTCAAGAATCGTGGGGACTCCATCACCGTCGCTACCTCCGAGACTGGGCGCTGCCGCTGCTCCCTTCGCTGCTAAAGAAAGCGGGCACTGCTGCCGTCGCGGGAAGCGAGCCCCGCCGTCGTCGCGCTGTCGTCTACGGGCGCCGCCACCGCGGCCGACGCAGGGCGCCACCGGCGGTGGGGGACATGGCGCGGCCGCTTCCTGCTGCTTTTCCATGCGAGCGAGTTGAGGGCAGTCGCACGCATCGACGCACGGGCTCCTAAAGTCCCGATCCATTTTGAACTGAAGGGATAAAGAGGCAAGGGCATATCCATCATTTTGCGTGGATGTCCATTAAGACCAAATAAAATAATGAGTTGGGTGTTCCGTAGCATATTACCCATGATTTTTATGTCTTTTGGCAAAGGCATATTTTTAGTGGTTTTTAGCAAAGGCCACGTTCTAATGATGTCCCATGGCCAATTTTGCCTTTAGAAAACCATGCAACAGTATATATAGAACCTATAGTTCAACAATCTATGAAATCAGCTACTCCCTTCATTCCATTTAAGATGTATCTAGATTCCTACTCCCTCCGTTCCTTAATATAAGCCATATAGATTTCTAAACAAAATTCTAAAATATAGGTACGTATCAGCTCTCACACCGATTAGATTGGAAACCTTCCCACCGTACATAGCACATGCCCCAACCAATCCTTTAGATTTAGGAAGCAATCTGATTGGGAGAGAGAAGATGGCCTGATTTTTCTTTTTTTCCTCGGTCCCACATACTTCCCCAAGCCGTGCGTTAATATTGGTGCTAAAAACTATATGGCTTATATTAAGGAACGGATGGAGTATATTTTATTAGCACTTAGAGATATATACTATGTTTAGATACTTAGTAAAATCAAACTAGAAAAAACAAAACATATTGTAAATTTGAAATGGAGGTACTTGTTTTGAAAAATATAATCACCTTTTAGCAAGAGAACCATATGATTGTCATCGGTAAAGCAGATGACAATATCTATATTCAAATGATGGATACATTCGGGAAAAACCACACCTAGCGACGGGTGCACGACTACGCCGGGCGACGGGCCCACGATTGTGCATGGCCGTGGGTCCGCTACTACGCCTGGAGGCGCCCCGGCCCTGTGGCCCCAGCGGCGGCTGGTCTGCAATCGGCGACGCCTCGGCCCTGCGCCCCCACCGGCGGTGGATCCGCGTGACCACGCCTGGTGGCGGGTCCGGCGGTGGCTCTGTGCTCCCGACGGGGAGATGCGCCACGCACACCATCAGAGAGGAGGTGGCCCTCGCGCCCAGCAACGCGACGCACGGCGATGCCCGCGCCCTGGCGAGGCGGTGGCAACTGGCCCCTTCGCGAGTGCAGCGCCCATGCCCTACTTGCCGGCGGTCCTCATGCCCACGCCGCGCGCTCCTTCCCCAAGCAGGGGGCACATGCAGTCTTTTGGGTTTTGTTGGGTGCACACGTAGGCGATATATTAAGCTAGAATAAGCTACTTTATTTTAGCTTTATCTCATCTCATCTCCTTGTGAGAGAAAAAAAAGCTTTAGCTGTTTTTGAAAAAGTGTGTTTGACAAAAAAAGAAGAAGCTCAGAACAGTTCATGAAGTTGTTGATGAAACTATGCCAAACATAGCCTTATTTGCATTTCAGTTATATATTGTTTGCCACAGGGCTTTGGATGAGACAAACGTGCATGCAGGCCGCATAAATGAGACTACTGATCATCACTCGCAAGTCAGCGCGAGACGGCAACGTCAACGTCAACTGTCACGTAGGAGTAGTATTCTCGGAGCCACAAATTTCCATGCAAATGCAAAATGCCGGCTCCCTCCTTGTTTGACAAAATCCTTCGTGCACGCCCAATTAATGGGGATCACGAGCTGCAAGCCCCCGCCCCCTTGTTTCAGACGATCGATACTAGCACATTAGCACTCGGTAGTCCGTACATACTATACTTTGCTATACTGACGGGCCGCTCAAGTCAGGGTGACGCATTGATTTAGCTCTGTTGTCAATCATTAGATCAGTTTTGTTCGCACAAATGAGAAAAATAGGCAGACCCGCATGAAATACACGCATGGCACCGGACAGTCCGGTGCGCTAAGCTAATGTCTTCAGTGCGTATCTCCCAATTTAAGTAAAGAAAAAGGTCTATTTTTATGTTTGATTTGGGGTACCTTGTTTGATTTGGGGTACCTCGGATAGACCTCTCATCCTATATAAATATAAAGGACCACGATCGATTAATGGATCCAATCACACAAAACATAAATCAATCTACTATTTTACTCTTTTGTCCTAATCTTTTCTAACCTCAGTGTTGTTGCTCATTTCCTGATCCGACGATTAAGGGAGGCTTCCTAGCTGATCTAGGGTAATCCACCGATGTCCTCGCCTCAAAGTTGTCCCTCCCGTGTAAGAGTTTCGACGGTTTCTTTACCAATTTGCTTGAAAAGTAGTCATTCTTCATCACGTAAAAATGATACTTATCCTTTGCTGGTTTGTTTTTAAACCTTGTCACTCTTCGTAGGCTAGCGTGATAGTTACTTTTCCCGGGCCAGTGTTCGATGTTCCTCATCCAAACCGGATGGTCTGATTGCAAGAACTAGACGATCTGACGCGCTTAAACCGCCTCCACCGAACTGTCTTAGGGTGACACATTCCATTGTTGCACACACTACTACATAAACATTTTGTAGGGGCGGCTCAAGACCATTTGTAGGGACGGTTTGGCCAGCCTACCCTACCAAACCGTCTCTATAAATCATCAATTTATAGGGGCGGCTGTAGTACCAGCCGCCACTAGTAATTCATCCTCCAAACCAATACACTCATCATCCTCTACATCGCCATCTGATTTAGAATCCGATAAATCAGAAAGCAACGATTTGTAGGGTCCTCATCATCTAGACCAACATACTCTACATCATCATCGACCCAATTCACTTCAGGATTGTTCTGGACCGGAGGCTCTACTATGGATGATGCAATTTCAAGTGTAAACTGCGCAATTAACTGGTTGGCAGGAGCATCAGTGCTACCCTATAACATACAAGGCATGTTCTGTTGTCGCCCAATATCAAGCTCCAAACAAAAATCATCCTTTATCATAACCCACACTTGCACTGAGAGCCTTCTTATATTTCAATACATGTCAATTGCATGCAGCAATTTGTTATCAGAATCAAATTTTTCATAGCTATGACTCATATTATTCCAATAGGTGACACGTAACTTATGTTTAGAGTCTAGCTGAATTTATGTACCAATTTCAAGTAGCAAATCATTCCAATTTGTGGTATCTCTGTCTAAAATCTTAGCAATGTTACAAGCATCACAGTACTCGCGCTTGCCATCTTCAGTCAATTTAACAAAAGCACCTACTCGTGCGGCAAACCTGTAGGATGAATTGGGATCCATCCTACATATATAAATATGAACAGAAAGATAATCTGAATGAACACGCCTTATGATTTTAATTGAGGCTAGGGTAATACGAGATAATCTGAATGAACCCTAGGGTAGGGATAATGGTAGAAATTAGTTACCCGTCGGGAACTGATGAGGACATGACACACATGCATATGATCATGTTTGGCGCATGGTATGGAGGGGTACGAGGCCAGCAAGGATGTCCAAGTCAAGAAGGAGGTCCGAGGCTAATTCGGTTCGAATCCCCGAGGTGGAGGCCCAAAGCAACTCAAGTTCGAGTTTGTCTTGGCCTCCAGGATCAGTCTGCCTTAAACTGGTCACCCAGGACGCATCCGGACTCCGTTTTCGACGATCCACATATGGTTGGAAACCTAATTTGATAAGGAAGCCAATCCATGTGGTCTCACAGCAAAGGACCTTTGAAATCAATGAGAATCATCGAAACAAGTCAGCATCCAGAATCTGCTAGGGTGCTGCGACACCGTCTTTTGGTCCGTTGGACCGTGTATCGTGTTTGGGCCCATTAGGGGGCACGTCTAGGGGGGTGACGCCTATGACTCTATAAATAGCAGTCGTCGCTCTCCTTAGGGTTTGAGTTTTGTTTAGTTCTTCATTTCCTCATGAAATAGACATCGTTTTGCTACAAATGTGCCGCCAAGGCTACTTGCTGTGAATCAGGGCCCCAGTTCTTGATCTTGTTCGTCTGTGGCGATTAGTCCTTTCGAATAAAGACTTGAACTCCTTCTCATTATCATAAGCCTCATATTTATTTATAATTTTAGATTGCATTCATCCTGTTCTTGCTTGTGTTCTTGATTCTCTTGCAGGAAAGCCTTCTCGGCGAGGTCAATCGCGTTCGCGTGGTTGATAACCAACGGAGCAGTGGTGTAATGGTTGCGGGGGTCCGAATCAATCTTGGTTCAAAGCCTAGATCATGAACGTCGAGTCTCCACCAATCGATGCTATCATACCTTTTGAAAGATCGGACCTGGTCTACATCAAGTGATATCAGAGACCTTGTTGCCCGTTAGGTATAACTTTGTTTTCCTGTTTAGATTGTTACTGTTTTTGCATTACCTATTGTCCGTAAAAAGCCAAAAAAATACACCGCCACCTATTCCATGTCCTATAGCCTCGTTGTGCTGTGCAATTTTGTCTCTGTTTCGCGTTATTGAGTTTGTGTCCTAGGGCAAGTTCTGGTTGCGGGTTTTAGATCGTTTTTAGTCCAGTTTGTGTCTTTTCCTATGTTTTTCATCATAATCCGTGAACCTTAAAGTCTTGCTATGTTTTCTTTATTCCATTAAACCCTAGTCCACGCCATCTAATTTGTTTGTCTTCCCTGTTTCCATCAAATCCTTGCAGTCATGACCAAATTTGCGTGCATTGTTCCCATTTTGTCCTCTAATTCGGAGTCAGTTCGTAAAACTGGTCTAGTTTTCTCATACGAACTCGGATTTCGACGTTCTATATATCAAAATTGATCAAAATTTTTTTTGGATCCATCCGTCCCCCGCTTTTTGGGTTCGGAAGTTTTTATTTTGGCCAAAAACTGGTCACAAGATCATCTTTTCATGGTCACAAGCTTTTTGTCAATTTTGAGCACATTTTCTGAATTTTCCACAGCCCACGCCTTTCACTTGTTTAAGCTCGTATTTTCTGTGGTTACTTCTTTTGTGCTCCTAAGTGAAAAAATATCAAAAATATAAAAAAATAAAAAAAGTCAAAGAATCCCAAAAAACAATGACAGCAAAAAAATAGAGAAAAAAGAGAGGAGCAAAAGTGGAACAATATCTAGAGGAGCACATAGAGTGCGCCATTTGAGCTGTGTTTGTGTGTGCTAATTTCTGCCTTGTTCCTAATCATATTCCTGTTGTTCACATCACTTGATACATTTGGTATTTGGAACTTAAGTAGGCCAGCAACTAATACAAGTACTTGGGATACATATTCAGCTTTGCTATTAGTTGCGAATTTTCCTATTCCTTGCTACTATATTGTGCCTGTCCAAGTTCCACTTTCTTCTAACAAAGTACAGGTTTGCCTTGCAACTGTTATACTCGAGCTACGACGGTATCATAGTCACCGACCGATTGCACCGCCTGTTGCTTTGGTAAGAACACTTGTAAGACCATGGTAAGCCGCTTGAGAGTTGAGTGCCTTATTTTTTCTTGTCCATGACCTAAGTAGTTGGTAGAGATAATACTTTTGTGTTGTCTTTTGTTGGCTTCCTAGCTGATCTAGGGTAATCCACCGATGTCTTCGCCTTAAAGTTGTCCCTCCAGTGTAAGAGTTTCGACGATTTCTTTACCAATTTGCTTGAAAAGTAGTCATTCTTTATCATGTAAAAATGATACTTATCCTTTGCTGGTTTGTTTGTAAACCTTGTCACTCTTCGTAGGCTAGCGTGATAGTTACCTTTCCCAGGCCAGTGTTCGATGTTCCTCATCCAAACCGGATGGTCTGATTGCAAGAACTAGACGATCTGACGCGCTCAAACCGCCTCCACCGAACCGTCTTAGGGTGACACATTCCATTGTTGCACACACTACTACATAAACGTTTTGTAGGGGCGGCTCAAGACCATTTGTAGGGACGGTTTGGCCAGCCGCCACTAGAAATTCATCCTCCAAACCAATACACTCATCATCCTCTACATCGCCATTTGATTTAGAATCTGATAAATCAGAAAGCAACAATTTGTAGGGTCCTCATCATCTAGACCAACATACTCTACATCATCATCGACCCAATTCACTTCAGGATTGTTCTGGACCGGAGGCTCTACTAGGGATGATGCAATTTCAAGAGTAGACTGCGCAATTAACTGGTTGGCAGGAGCATCAGTGCTACCCTATAACACACAAGGCATGTTCTGTTGTCGCCCAGTATCAAGCTCCAAACAAAAATCATCCTTTATCATAACCCACACTTGCACTAAGAGCCTTCTTATATCTCAATACATGTCAATTGCATGCAACAATTTGTTATCAGAATCAATTTCTTCATAGCTACGACTCATATTATCCCAATAGGTGACACGTAACTTATGTTTAGAGTCTAGCTGAATTTATGTACCAATTTCAAGTAGCAAATCATTCCAATTTGTGGTATCCCTGTCTAAAATCTTAGCAATGTTACAAGCATCACAATACTCGCGCTTGCCATCTTCAGTCAATTTAACAAAAGCACCTACACGTGCGGCAAACCTGTAGGACGAATTGGGATCCATCCTACATATATAAATATGAACATAAACATAATCTGAATGAACACGCCATATGATTTTAAATGAGGCTAGGGTAATACCAGATAATCTGAATGAACCCTAGGATAGGGATAATGGCAGAAATTAGTTACCCGTCGGGAACCCATGAGAGATCAACATGCTCCTTAGGAAAAATGTCGCTCAAGAATCATGGGGACTCCATCACCGTCGCTACCTCCGAGACTGGGCGCCGCTGCTGCTCCCTTTGCTGCTACAAAAAGTGGGCACTGCTGCCGTCGTGGAAAGCGAGCCCCGCCGTCGTCGCGCAGCCATCTATGGGTGCCGCCACCATGGCCGCCGCAGGGCGCCACCGGCGGTGGGGGACATGGCGCGGCCGCTTCCTGCTGCTTTTCCGTGCGAGCGAGTTGAGGGCAGCCGCACGCACGGGCTCCTGAAGTCCCGATCCGTTCTGAACTGAAGGGATAAAGAGGCAAGGGCATATTCGTCATTTTGTGTGAATGTCCATTAAAACCAAATAAAATAATGAGTTGGGTGTTCGGTAGCATATTACCCATGATTTTTTGTCTTTTGGCTAAGGCATATTTTTTTAGTGGTTTTTAGCAAAGGCCACGTTCTAATGATGTCCCATGGCCAATTTTGCCTTTAGAAAACCATGCAACAGTATATATAGAACCTATAGTTCAACAATCTATGAAATCAGCTACTCCCTTCATTCCATTTAAGACGTATCTAGATTCCTATATTTTATTAGCACTTAGAGATATATATTATGTTTAGATACTTAGTAAAATCAATGTAACTAGAAAAACAAAACAAATTGTAAATTTGAAATAGAGGTACTTGTTTTGAAAAATATAATCACCTTTTAGCAAGAGAACCATATGATTGTCATCGGTAAAGGAGATGACAATATCTATATTCATACGATGGATACATAGTATTGTATCGGGAAAAACCACGCCTAGCGACGGGTGCACGACTACGCCGGGCGATGGGTCCACGAGTGTCAGCGGCTGCGGGTCCGCTACTACGCCTGGAGGTGCCCCGGCCCTATGCCCCCAGCGGCGGCTAGTCTGCACTCGGCAGCGCCTCGGCCCTGCGCCCCCACCGGCGGCGGACCTGCGCGACCACGTCTGGTGGTGGGTCCGACTGTGGCTCTATGCTCCAGGCGGGGAGATGCGCCACGCACACCATCAGAGAGGAGGTGGCCCTCGCGCCCAGCATGACGACGCGCGGCGATGCCCACGCCCTGGCGAGGCGGCGGCGCCTGGCTCCTTCGCGCGTGCGGCGCCCGTGCCCTTCTCGCCGGCGGTCCTCATGCCCACGCCGCACGCTCCTTCCCCAAGCAGGGGGCACATGCAGTCTTTTGGGTTTTGTTGGGTGCACACGTAGGCGATATATTAAGCTAGAATAAGCTACTTTATTTTAGCTTTATCTCATCTCATCTCCTTGTGAGAGGGAAAAAAAGCTTTAGCTGTTTTTGAAAAAGTGTGTTTGACAAAAAAAGAAGAAGCTCAAAACAGTTCATGAAGTTGTTGATGAAACTATGCCAAACATAGCCTTATTTGCATTTCAGTTATATATTGTTTGCCACAGGGCTTTGGATGAGAGGAGGTCAACTAATTTATGCGATGGCAGGGACAAACGTGCATGCAGTCCGCATAAATGAGACTACTGATCATCACTCGCAAGTCAGCGCGAGACGGCAACGTCAACGTCAACTGTCACGTAGGAGTCGTATTCTCGGAGCCACAAATTTCCATGCAAATGCAAAATGCCGGCTCCCTCCTTGTTTGACAAAATCCTTCGTGCACGCCCAATTAATGGGGATCACGAGCTGCAAGCCCCCGGCCCCTTGTTTCAGACGATCGATACTAGCACATTAGCGCTCGGTAGTCCGTACATACTATACTTTGCTATACTGACGGGCCGCTCAAGTCAGGGTGACGCATTGATTTAGCTCTGTTGTCAATCATTTCATCTGTTTTGTTCGCACAAATGAGAAAAATAGGCAGACCCGCATGAAATACACGCATGGCACGGGACAGTCCGGTGCGCTAAGCTAATGTCTTCAGTGCGTATCTCCCAATTTAAGTAAAGAAAAAGGTCTATTTTTATGTTTGATTTGGGGTTACTCGGATAGACCTCTCATCCTATATAAATATAAAGGACCACGATCGATTAATGGATCCAATCACACAAAACATAAATCAATCTACTATTTTACTCTTTTGTCCTAATCTTTTCTAACCTTAGTGTTGTTGCTCATTTCCTGATCCAACAATTAAGGGAGGCTTCCTAGCTGATCTAGGGTAATCCACCGATGTCCTCGCCTCAAAGTTGTCCCTCCCGTGTAAGAGTTTCGATGGTTTCTTTACCAATTTGCTTGAAAAGTAGTCATTCTTCATCACGTAAAAATGATACTTATCCTTTGCTGGTTTGTTTGTAAACCTTGTCACTCTTCGTAGGCTAGCGTGTGATAGTTACTTCTCCCAGGCCAGTGTTCGATGTTCCTCATCCAAACCGGATGGTCTGATTGCAAGAACTAGACGATCTGACACGCTCAAACCGCCTCCACCGAACCGTCTTAGGGTGACACATTCCATTGTTGCACACACTACTATATAAACATTTTGTAGGTGCGGCTCAAGACTATTTGTAGGGGCGGTTTGGCCAGCCGTCCCTACCAAACCGTCTCTATAAATCATCCATTTGTACGGGCGGTTGTAGTACTAGCCGCCACTAGTAATTCATCCTCCAAACCAATACACTCATCATCCTCTACATCACCATCTGATTTAGAATCCGATACTAGCACATTAGCACTCGGTAGTCCGTACATACTATACTTTGCTATACTGACGGGCCGCTCAAGTCAGGGTGACACATTGATTTAGCTCTGTTGTCAATCATTAGATCAGTTTTGTTCGCACAAATGAGAAAAATAGGCAGACCCGCATGAAATACACGCATGGCACCGGACAGTCCGGTGCGCTAAGCTAACGTCTTCAGTGCGTATCTCCCAATTTAAGTAAAGAAAAAGGTCTATTTTCATGTTTGATTCGGGGTACCTCGGATAGACCTCTCATACTATATAAATATAAAGGACCACCACCGATTAATGGATCCAATCACACAAAACAGAAATCAATCTACTATTTTACTCTTTTGTCCTAATCTTTTCTAACCTCAGTGTTGTTGCTCCTTTCCTGATCCGACGATTAAGGGAGGCTTCCTAGCTGATCTAGGGTAATCCATCGATGTCCTCGGTGCAAAGTTGTCCCTCCCGTGTAAGAGTTTCGATGGTTTCTTTACCAATTTGCTTGAAAAGTAGTCATTCTTCATCACGTAAAAATGATACTTATCCTTTGCTAGGTTGTTTGTAAACCTTGTCACTCTTCATAGGCTAGCCTAATAGTTACCTTTCTAGGGCCAGTGTTCGATGTTCCTCATCCAAACTGGACGGTCGGATTGCAAGAACTAGACGATCTGACGCGCTCAAACCGCCTCCACCGAACCGTCATAGGGTGACACATTCCATTGTTGCACATTAGTTTGTACTGTGTGTGTAATTCTGCCATCGTCGAACGGTCCGTCGTACACACTTATCTAATATGGTACTGTTCAATTGTCTGGTGAGTTCAATTGCGTCACCGCCTGACGATCAGGTGCTGCCATTTTGATCTACCTAGGATCAGCGCGTGCTAGCACTCAACACACTTTTTGGCAACTCTGCTGAGGAACGATTGTTTTGACTTTACCTCACAACCGAATCTTTCTACACTAGCTAATTGCTTATCTTGTGTTTGCTATCACCATTGCATCTGGCCAAAAGGCCAGTCCCATCTAGTATTGGTCACTTGAGAAGTTGAGATTTTGCTTGTTGTACTACATGCTACTATCGCTATTGTGAAGATTAACAAGAAGCTACTAGGAGGTCAATTCTTGTCACTGATCACGGGATATCATGGTGTACTTCATCGCAATACTACAACAAGCCAGGGGTACAACTTGCAAATACATCTTATGATTCTAATAATTATAATGTTTCAAGTACCATGAGTTCTTATATTGGTGTTGTTAGTAATGATGATAGAGGTATGTTGTATCGTTTGATAATTATTGAACTACTAATGATCTTCATCATATAAATCATAATTTTGGATATTATGCTCAAGAGCTGATGTCAACTACATATATTTTTAATTTTTGATGCCACGAGCAACATGCATATTCTTATGCATAGGCAGCAAATTTACAGTATGTGGTTCCACTATAAAACATGTTGGTGAATGAGAGAATTGGCTATGCTGATGCTAATTAGCCAGTTACTCTTAGTTCTCATATGGTGCACAATATGCTAATAGAGCAAAAGTCGCATCTATAAATTCAACACCATATGGAAATGCTATTACTTATGATTCGGCTTCATATGATACCTTTATCTCTAGCTGAATTAACAAAAATTCAGCAGGGTATGCGAATGTTAATATTCATATTTCGGATTCATATGTTACTCTCAACTCTAGCCAAATTAATGAAAATTTAGCAATGCGTGCAAATGTTAGCACACATGATTCGGCTTCATATGCTACCTTTAGCTCTAACCGAATCCATAAAAATTCAGCAAGCATTCATACATCATCATACACCAATGCAATATATAGTTTTCCAGAGTTATAGCACCCCTTTCTCTCCAGCGACAAAATCTAATGTTAGTGATTCTCAGTAGAATCTTCCCCTGAATTCATTTAATTTCTTGCACGATACAAGAGAAATTTGGCTTAAAGGATCCATGATATATTTGATAATCATTATGGCAATACTAATAGGAAGTCGGTCACCATCGAGTCAAAGGCTATTGATAAAGAAGAAAGAAAGCATTGCCAGGGACATGATTGGCGAAGACATAATTGATTTGGATACAAACAAAAGTTCAGCTGCCAAAGCCGAACAACAGAGTGTTCCTTCTGAACCAATTATATTGCAAGAAAAAAAGCTAGATTTGACTTTTCAAAAGGGGTTGTCAATTTATCTATTGACTATCACATCATAGATAAACCTCAAATTATAGCCAAATGATGTTCGGACGATAAAGTACACCAAAATTTCTAAAGTAAACCCCTAGAGAGATCAAGGACCTACACTTCTTTAATATAATTGACAAGGTACAAAGCACAATTTTTTCTTGATTCCTAACCTGATCTTATATATGTTTTCAATTGATACATTTATTAGTGATATTCTTGCTAATAATCTTAAGAGATCAATTGAGGAAGGTAATTTACTTGTCGATAATAGAATAAATTCATACCATATCGGCCAATGTATGGTACACTGAAAGGACCTTGTTTGGTTTTGGTAATTGAGTGACAACCTTGGTGGACTGAAAGGATCAAGATGCCCAAGAGGGGGGTGAATTGGACTAATTCTAAATTTCTTTGCAATAATTAAATCCTACGGTTAGCCCAATTAACCCCCTGTGCCTAGAAAATGTTTCTAAGTGTTCTACTGCACAAAAGACTTGCAACCTAAATTTCAATCCTAGTCTAGCATGGCAATTCTATGAATGTAAAGACAAGTATTGAATTGCTCAAAGTAAATGCACAAAGTAAAGAGAGGAGAGGAAACGCGGCGATGTTTTGCCGAGGTATCGGAGAGTCGCCACTCCCCACTAGTCCTCGTTGGAGCACCCGTGCAAGGGTGTAGCTCCCCCTTGATCCATACAAGGATCAAGTGCTCTCTATGGGTTAATTCTTTGACACTCCATCACAGTGAATCACCCACAACCGCTCATAATGTGAGTTGGGTCATCCACAAGCTCTCCGGATGATCACCAAGCTCCCAATCACCACCAAGCCGTCTAGGTGATGGCGATCACCAAGAGTAACAAGCACAAACTCTCACTTGACCACGACAAGCCAAATGAGAAGGTGGATGTACACTTTGCTACTCTTGATCTTCACTAATGAGGGCTCTCTTTGGGATTCTCAAATCTCAATCACCTCACTAGGACCTTGCTCTTCTTGGCACTCTCTAAGGTGTTTTTCAGCTGTTGAAATGAGCAAAAGTAACTCCACACACGAGTGGAGCTTCTATTTATAACATGGGCTGAAAAACGAACCGTTATGTGCTTCTGCGGGGTGACCGGACGCTCTGGTCATGTTGATCGGATGCTCCGGTCAGTACACCCTGAACTCCAGTGTTCACAGTGTGACCGGACGCTGGGCAGCGTCCGATCAGCACTGACCGGACGCGTCCGGTCATGATTTTCCCTCTCTAGAACCTTACTGGAGTCGACCGGACGCTGCCTCTCAGCGTCCGATCGCACCGAACGTTTTCACCTTAGTCAAATGAACTGACTGGACTCTGTGCCAGCGTCCGGTTACACCAAAGCCAGCGTCCGATCAGTATTTGACCCTCCATTCACTTCCAACTCTCGATCATATGTGAATGAAGTTTGCTCCATTGGATCTTAGGCATATGTAGGAGCTACCTAGCGCTAGTTTTAACAAGTGTGCACCACACCTAACTCACTAGACTCACCTAGGTCAAGCTACTCATCCATACCCCCCTTAATAGTACGGCCAAAGGAAAAACAAAGTCCTAAACTACTCTAAGTGTCTCTCTAACTCCAATTGACATTTAGAACTAGTCATCCTTAACCTTGTCGTCCATCCTTTGAAAACCAAAATGATTTTCATCGTAGGGGCAAGACCACCTCGATTGCCCAATCGATCTCCATTACCATGACCTAACTTAATTGCCTCTGCAAAACACACATTAGTCATAGTAATCTTGTATTGTCATTAATCACCGAAACCCAACTAGGGGCCTAGATGCTTTTAATCTCACCCTTTTGGTGATTGATGACAATACCACCTCGAGTATGTGAAAGAGTTGATGTTTTTAACATGCTTGGATCATATAAGCTTTTGTCAATAAGAACAAAGGTGTTAGTCAAGCTTATATAAACCAAGCCAACATGATGTACTCAAAAGATATGAAATAAGCATGAGTACAAGTAATAAAGCTCATTTGCATCGGAGTAAAGCGTGGAAGCAAAGGCAAATGAGCATAACACAAGTGATATGGCGTATAAATAATTCAAAGTAGAGAGCACACATGTCATATATCACAGTCACATAGATATCACTATCACATATATATAGTTCAATGCATCAAAGTAAACACACGATGAATGCATAATAGTGTATCACACATAAAAACTCTAAATGTAATATATAAGCTAATAAGATAACTAAGCTCCCCCTAAATATGTCGCTCCCCCTAAATCTATCATACTCGATCCCTCTCCCCCTTTGACGTCAAAAACCAAAACCTAAGGGTCGGTCGGCGGGGCTGCAGCGGACGAGCCGTGCGCTGAAGTACGAGGAGCAAGCTGAAACTGGTTGGCATCATCATCTGATCTGGAGCTCTGAGCAGTCTGACCCTCTGTAGCTATAATCGGTGCTATAGCAGTCTGGGTCGGATCAGGAACTAGAGCTGCTATAGACTGAGCTGGTAGGACTATAGTAGGCTCTGATGATGCCACTGAGGAAGGGAGTGTCTCTGTAGTTCCGGTAACAGGTGCAACTGTAGAAGGACCTAGGACATGTAGATATGGAGGAGTAGGCATCCCTGTCAACTCACTAAAGGAAGCACCAAGGCTCCTCAACACTATGGTCTCTGGCACTAGCAGCGAGGGCGTCTCATCTGGAGTAAAGCCCGTCTAAAGCAGTGTGAACTGTGGAGCTAGCAGTGATGTAGCAAAATACTGGGACAACTGCTCTATAGGAAAAGCAAACTGTGCTGGTGGCTGTCCCTGACTCTAAAGCCCACTAGGCTGTAATGCTGGAGTCATCGAGGTAGTGGTAGTCTAACCAAGCTGGGGCGAAGGCTGTGACGGTGGAGCCCCAATAGCAGTCACAACATACTACATAAATCCAAGGAGCTACTGCTGCATGAGGATCTGCTACTGATGCATGGCCTGTTGCTGCTACTGTAGAGCCTATGTCTGCTGATGTATAGCTAGCTGCTGCTGCTGCTGGCACTAGAACTCATCCTACCAAGTCTGGAACTGAGCAAATGTAGCAGCTGTCTCCTGAGCCTATCATGCCTGGTCCTGCCTCATCCGCTCAAGTATAGCAAGGAGAGTGGGGTCAGTCTGCAGGGCAGGTGGCGCTAAGCTAGAGCTACCGGCCTCATGGTCATGTCGCTGAGGAGGCATCTAAGGAATGGGTTGATAGTCATCATCAGAACTATCACTGGGGTCACTCATGACCATCCCCTCCTACTGAGCAAGCTCCTCCTCCTCTGTAGCTGTAATGCCTCTGATGATATCATCCTACTAGGCTATAGACTCTAGCACATCGGGACGACGGCGCGGCTAACTAGGTGCCTATGGAGTGCTATGACGGATCATCTGTGTCATGTTATAGGCAGGAAACTCAGTTGTAGCACCACTATACTCTGTAAGCATCTCTGGTGACCTCACTGTAACTGCTCTGTGGATAAGCCAGGTGATCCAGTGAGCATAGGGCAACTGCCTGTGACCTCTGAAGCCCTCAGCTATAGTATCCTCCATCTCTGACAGAAGAAGATCCCAAATATCAAAAACTGTCTACTGCATCAGAGAGTTGATAAGCCAAAGTTGTATCTGAGTCAAGCCCTCTCTGTATCCCATCCTAGGAAGCAGTGTCCTCCTCATAATAGCCTCAAGCACATGAGCAGTGGGGTTAAGGTCACTAGGGTTCCTCCTCGACCCTTCGCCAAAAGGCTCCTTAAAACAGTGATGGACCAAGTCAGTAGGGGGCACGTTGCCACCATGCGGGCATCTAAGAGGTGCAGTCTGGCCATAGCACACCTCGTGAAGTCTGACTGGCTACTCCTGAAGCCAAAGAATCTCCCTGACCCTGTTGCTAGTCAATCGATAGTCTCTGCCGCCAAATCCAAAGTGAATATATCTATGTTGTGGGTCAATCTAGAGAGAAGCATAGAACTGCCGAACCTAAGATGGAACATATAGTCTGGTCCGTCCAATCAAACCTGATAGCCCTGATAGATATGTAAGGTAGGGGGCGAATGTGCTCTCCAGTTGCTGCAACTATAGAGTCAATGTGGCACACCCTCTAAGATCTGAAAATTGCCCCACTGTTGAGATAGGCATTGTAGAAGTCCTCCTACAGGGGTGTATAGAATCCCTCTGATGCTCTCTCATCCCTCCTGGGTGGAAACCACACCTCAAAATCAACAAATCTCAGCTGTTGAACCTACTTGGCCGTGGCGGCCCTCAGGTCAAGATGGGTCACTAGAGGCAACCCCTGTGGTCAAGGCGGTGGACGTGAACCCCTCCTCTGAGTGACTGGCCTCGGTGAAACTGGGACATGAGTACGACCAGAGCGGCATAATTGTGGCTGTGGTGCCAGCTCGGTCTCCTCGGCCTGCTGGACCTGCTCACCCTCCTGAGACTGCTGTGTTGGCTATGCCTCCTATGTCTGCTGAGCTGGCTGAGGCTCCTAAGTCTGCTATGATGGCTGAGGCTCCTCAATAGCCAGACGTCGTCTTGCCGTCATGATAGTCCCAGGTGGACCACCATGAAGACGCTCAATATGCTCAAGTCGACCCTGCGCCTCTAGAGACAGATGATCTGCAATAACAACTCCACTGCGTGCACCTCCTCTCTCGACATGCTTTGCGGCCTCTGCAACTACGGTGGCCCTTGCAGTATCTGCATCTGGGTACTTGCACTTCCTAACTACCTACTTCTTGGTCACCTTGCCTTTAGGATCTGTAGGCTAGCGAGGCAGAGGCCTCGGATCCTCATCCTCTAGACCACCTCTGACATTCTTCATGCGAGCCATCTGAAAATCTAAAGAAAAACTGCCGCTGATAAGAAAACAACTGCCTCTGACACTTTCGAGGCTTGGCCTTGTTCCGTACTCACGAGCTTGGCCCTGAGTTAACTGACAACTACCACATGATCTCAACGACACTGACTCGCTGCATGATGGAATAGATAGGGTATACAAATAAATACAATATACCTAATAGATGCGAAACCGTAGGAAGCTAGCAATTTAGGTACGAAATTGAAATGCGGGCATGCTACCTGACGAAACAGTGAAACGGCAAGAGGAGGAACGGATCAGGGGACACTGAATCGAGGGTTAGGGTTGGCGATGCAATGCGGCTCGGGCAGGAACTTGGCGGTTCTAGGGCACAGGCTTGCTCAGCGGTGCTGGTGAGCTACGACGACAGTGGGCTGCGCTGGCGCTTGGGTAGTGGACCTAGCATGATGGCGCGACACTGGTGACACAGGATAGTGGCATGCGGTGGTGCTGCTGCGGTGGCACGCGGGAAGCTAAGGTGGCGCAGGAGCTCTGCTGGCGATGCGGGCAGCGCGCGGGGATGATGGCAGCGAGCACTGGAGGCGGCGGCTCAGCGCACGGGCACGGGAGGCGACGATGATGGTGGCTAAGGGTTGGATTAGGTTAGGTCAACACACCAGCGATGATTAAATAAGGTGGCCCCCCGAGTCAGAGAAGGAAACAAGAAAAGAGATCTGATGCCGCACATTTTCTACTGACCAGACGCTCCGGTGGTAGCGACCGGATGCTACCACCCAGCGTCTGGTCGATTCTAGAGAGGTCCAATTCCTCTAGAATCATGACCGGACGCGTCCGGTGGACACCGACTGGACGCATCCAAAGTCCGATCACCTAGCCTTGATGTCTTCATGATCGACCGGACGCTGAAGCTCCTCCTGACCGGATGCTGGGAAAACACTGTTTCAGCGTCCGGTCACTCCTTTGACAGCAGGTTCACTTCTTGTGAACTGACCGGACGCTGGACATCAGAGTCCGGTGCAGCGTTCGGTCACTCCTTCAGTGAGTCTTCAAATTCCTTCGCGCTGCCTATTTCCAATCAAGTCCCAACTCCAATAAGATCCAAATAAACACCAATTGGGACTGATGTGAGTGACCTCTCTCAAACCCTCAAGTTTTTCAAAATATTTTGCCTTAGGCTATAATTCTTTTTTTTTAAAAATAGGCAAAAAGAGGGCGATTTGAAGACAAATGACAAAACAACATTCATGCATATGCAATACTTGAATGTAAATCTAGTTGCTTGTCAAGTTTGATCCAAGGTTAAGCTTCTTCATATGCTTTTCGGCGGTTATCTTAACCATGTTAGACAAGCCCTCTATGCAATATAAAGCAATTAAACATGTTGTATATTACAATGCAATGCACGGGACAACACAAGCTCAATTTTTAGAGAAGTTACTGAAATCAAGCACATTTAGTTCATTCCGCAATCTACAAAATGTTGTCTCATCTAGTGGTTTAGTGAAGATATCCGCCAATTGATCCTCAGTTCTTACACCTTCTAATGATATATCATTTTTAGCAACATGATCTCTAAGAAAGTGATGATGGATATCTATGTGCTTGGTGCGAGAGTGTTGAACCGGATTATTTGCAAGTTTTACCGCACTTTCATTGTCGCACAAAAGAGGTACTTTTTCCAAAACTACACCATAGTCTAGCAAAGTTTGTTTCATGTAAAGTATTTGTGCACAACAAGCACCCGCGGCAATGTATTCCGCTTCGGCGGTGGACAAAGCCACACTATTTTGTTTCTTGGAGGACCAAGACACAAGTGATCTACCAAGCAAATGGCACCCTCCGGATGTGCTTTTTCTATCAACTTTGCAACCGGCATAATCCGAATTGGAATAGCCAACTAATTCAAATATAGCTCCTTTGGGATACCAAAGACCAATGCTTGGTGTGTGCTTAAGATATCTAAGGATTCTTTTTACAGCAATAAAATGTGATTCCTTAGGTTTAGCTTGAAATCTAGCACACATACACACTAAACATGATGTCGGGCCTAGATGCGGTTAAATATAACAAGCTACCAATCATGGAATGGTAGAGAGTTTGATCAACTTTGTTACCTCCCTCATCTAGGTCGAGATGTCCATTGGTTGGCATTGGTGTCTTGATTGGCTTACATTCATCCATCTTGAATCTCTTGAGAAGATCTTTTGTATATTTCTCTTGAGAGATGAAGATCCCTTCTCTCATTTGCTTGACTTGAAAACCAAAAAGAATGTAAGCTCACCAATCATGGACATCTCGAACTCCTTCGACATCAATTCACCAAATTCTTTACAAGAGTCTTCATTTGATGACCCAAAGATGATATCATCAACATATACTTGACAAATTAAGATATGCCCATCAAGCTTCTTGGTGAATAGTGTGGTGTCGACCTTCCCAATGGTGAAGCCCTTCTCAATGAGGAAGTCCCGAAGGCGCTCATACTAAGCTCTTGGGGCTTGCTTAAGCCCATATAATGCCTTGGACAACCTATATACATGATTAGGATATCTAGGGTCTTCAAACCCGGGAGGTTGATCAACATAGACTAGTTCATTGATAAAGCCATTTAAAAATGCACTTTTCACATCCATTTGATATAATCTCATTTCATGACGTGATGCATATGCAAGGAGGATACGAATGGCTTCTAATCTTGCAACCGATGCAAAAGTCTCTCCAAAATCCAAACCTTCAACTTGAGAGAACCCCTTTGCAACTAGTCTTGCCTTGTTCCTCACAACAACACCTTGATCATCTTACTTGTTTTGAAACACCCACTTTGTTCCAATGACTCTTGCTCTGTTTGGTCACTCTTCAAGAGTCCACACTTCATTACGAGTGAAGTTGTTCAACTCTTCATGCATGGCATTTATCCAATCTGGATCTTGAAGAGCTTCTTCAACCTTAGTAGGCTCAAAACAAGAGACAAAAGAGTGGTGAGCAATAAATGAAGCAAGTTTTTGTGAGCGAGTCATTACACCCTTTGATGGACTCCCTATGATGAGATCTTGTGGATGATCTTGTAGTAGAGGTGTATTTCTTCTATTGACCACTTGAGGAGGAGGTTGTGGAGCATCAACATCTTGTGCTTGTACCACCATTTGCTCATGGGAGACATGAGTGTCTTCATTTTCTACTCTCCCATCTTTTTCGCAATCTTGTGGTACACTTGATGAAGAGGGTGGATCAATCACTTGTACATCATCTTCATCGTCTTTAGGTTTGATGTCTCCAACCGGAATGTTCTTCATAGCCTCCCTCAATGGTTCATCACCTACATCATCAAGATTCTCATGTGCTCCTTTGGAGCCATTAGATTCATCAAATTCCACATCATATGTTTCTTCAACCAAGCCGGTGGCATGATTAAATACTCTATATGCTTTGAACTTTGATGAGTAACCAACAAGAAAACCAATATCACAACGTCTTTGGAACTTCCCTAGGAGTTGCCACTTCTTGTAGATGTAGCATTTGCAACCAAACACCCCTAAAGAAGGAAACGTCCGGCTTCTTCCCATTGAGCAACTCATAAGGTGTCTTGCCAAGGAACTTTTGAAGGAATAGGCGGTTGGATGCATAGCATGCGGTGTTGATTGCTTCCGCCCATAGAGCTTCGGGGGTGTTGTACTCATCAAGCATTGTTCTTGCAAGAGTGATCAATGTCCAGTTCTTCCTCTCAACTACACCATTTTGTTGAGGAGTATAAGTTGCGAAGACTTCATGTTTGATTCCAACTCCATCACAATAAGCTTCTATGTTTGTGTCGTCAAATTCTTTCCCATTGTCACTTCTTATCTTCTTGAGCTTCACTTCAAATTCATTTTGTGCTCTCTTGGCAAACTTCTTGAAGCAAGATGCAACTTCGGATTTGTCATGAAGGAAGAATACCCATGTATACCTTGAATAATCATCAACAATCACAAGACAATAAAGATTTCCTCCCAAACTCTTGTATGTTGTTGGTCCAAATAAATCCATGTGAAGGAGTTCTAGCACTCTTGCGGTTGACATGAAAGCTTTTGTTGGATGGGTATTTGCAACTTGCTTGCCGGCTTGACATGCACTACAAAGCTTGTCCTTCTCAAACTTCACATACTTCAACCCTCTCACCAAATCATTTTTCATTAGCTTCTTGAGTGAGCTCATTCCAACATGAGCAAGTCTTCTATGCCATAGCCACCCAAGTGTTGTTTTGGTGAATAGGCATGTCTTCAAGTTTGCATCTTCGGAGGTGAAGTCCACTAGATATAGGTTGTTGTATCTAAATCCTTTGAATATCAATTGTTCATCATTCTTCTTAGATACAACAACTTCCTTCTCGGTAAACAAGCATTGGAAGCCAAGATCACACAATTGCCCAACGGATAGCAAGTTGAAGCTTAATGAAGCAACATATAGCACATTAGAGATGGAATGATCATTTGATATTGCCACTTTGCCCAATCCTTTAACCTTGCCCTTTGAATTATCCCCAAATGTGATTCTTTCTTGTCCATCTACTTCTTCATCTAGTCAGGTGAACATACAAGGATCACCGGTCATATGTTGTGTGCAACCACTATCAATAACCCAATGACTTCCACCAGTCTTGTAGTTCACCTACACACAAGAGATCAAGCTTTAGGAACCCAAACTTGTTGAGGGCCCTTCACCTTCTCAACAAGTGACTTTGCAACCCAAATTTTCTTAGGCCTATTCTTATTTGGAGGTCCTAAGAACATCACTTTCATCTTTCCACTAGAATCCTTTCTAAGCATGTAGTGAGCTTTGAAAGCAAAGGGTCTAGCATGCTTGGGCAAGGGTTGTGGTGGTGGAGTTTGGCACTCATGAGCAAAGTGACCTTCTTGTCCACACTCAAAGCATCTCTTTGGCTTTTGCTTTGTCTTTGATTGTTGTTGTTGAGCTTGAGCCTTCTTCTTCTCTACATTTGCCACATATCCAATGCCACTTCTATCCATCTTCATGATAGTGTTCATTAAGAGCTCACTTTGAAGGTGCTTGCCTCTTGTGAACTTGCTCAATCCAATCTTGAGATGTTCTTTTTCCAACTTGAGCTTCTTGTTCTCTTTCTTGAGTGCATCACTACTTTTATCTTCCTTGAGTGTAACCTTGTTCCTCTCTTCCTTGAGCTTCTTGTTTTCTTCTTTTAGCTTCTCATTCTCAAGGACCAAGTCACCATCATGATCAAGGGTTTCTAGCACAATGGTGTTGTGGATTTTGAACTCTTCAAACTCTTTCTTGAGTTTTTCATTGTCATGCTTGAGCTTGACATACTCATCATAGTCATTGCACTCAACCACTTGCTTGTCTTTGCTACTAGATCCTTGCTCAATGCTCTCATCAATTAAATCATCACATGATGTAGCTATATCAATCTTAACAACATTGTTTGTAGCATCATGTGTCTCATTGGGTAAAAATTCTTGAGCAATAACAAGATTGTCATGATTAATCTTGAGAGTAGTATATTCATCTTTTAGCTTGTTGTGGCTAGTGATGAGCTCTTTATGCACCCACTCAAGTTTATCATGTTTATCTTTAAGCTCTTTCTTAGAAAATTTGAGCTCCTTGAGTTTGGATGACATAGCATCATTTGCTTCTCTAAGCTCAACATTAGCCTTTTCAATTTCATCACATTTTGCTAAAAGCGAATCATTCTTAGCATCTAGCTTTTCATTTTTAGCTCTACTCTTTCTAATGATCTTAGTGTATTGATTTAGTATTCTAACAAGATCATCATAAGAAGGTGATTTGTATTCATCTTCATCACTATCACTATCATCACTAGCATGCTCATCATCACTACTATCATCATTATTTGATACCTTGTGTTCACCCTTGGCCATAAGACATAGGTGTGTAGAGGATGATGGCGGTGAAGGCGGTGAAGATGATGAAGAGTCAATCACAATTGTGGCAACCTTCTCATTGTCACTATCATCATCGGATGATCCACTAGATGAATCAATGTCCGTGAGCCAATCACCGACAATGTAAGCCTTTCCACTCTTCTTCTTCTTGTGGAAGTCCTTCTTCTTGCCATCTCTCTTTTTGTATGGCTTGTTCTTCTTCTTCTCTTCTTCTTCTTCATTGCTTGAGTCATCTTTCTTGCCCTTGTTCTTATTCTTGAACTTGTCTTTCTTGGGCTTGGTGCATTGATGTGCTAGATGACCAAGTTCACCATAATTGAAGCAATCCATTTCAGAGATTGGCTTTCTTCTAGAGCTTGTGAAGAACTTCTTCTTCTTGCCATCAAACTTGATGCCACTCTTGTTTAGCTTCTTTAGCATCTTGGTGGCTTTTCTTACCATTAGAGCAAGATTTTCATCGTCATCTTCTTCATCACTTGAGCTCTCATACTCAAGTCTTGCTTTGCCCTTATCTTGGCTAGCCTTGAATGCTAAATCTTTTTCTTTCTTCTTAGTAGAGGATGAGCCATCTTGTGGTGTGATGTGCATGTACATCTCATGAGCATTGATCTTTCCCAAGATTTGTGTCGATGTAGCGGTAGAAAGATCACCTTGATGATGCATGGTCACAATATGCCCATATTTGTCAATGGGGAGGACACTCAAGATCTTTCTTACAACATTGGATGGTTGCATTTGAGTGAGTCCAAGCCCATTGACTTCCTCTACAAGAACATTCAAACATGAATACATATCATTAGCACTTTCTTTGGGAAGCATCTCAAAGGAGTTAAGCTTTTTCATGACAAGATGATACCGTTCCTCATGCTCACTCTTGGTTCCCTCATGGAGCGCACAAACGTCCGACCATAGTGCATGGGTGTCTTTGTGGTTCCTCACGCGATTGAACACATCTTTGCAAAGGCCTCTAAAGATGGTGTTTCGAGCCTTTGCATTCCACTTCTCATAGTTCACTTCATCGCCTTGTAGGTTAGTAGCATCCCAAGGTTTTGGGAAGCCTTATGAGGCGGCTCTAAGTATACCAACATCTAGAGCTTCTAGATACGCCTCCATGCAGATTTTCCAATAAGGAAAATCATCCCCCTCAAAGATAGGAGGAGGTCCATCCCCTTGAGACATCTTACTCTAAGCGATTAAGCTTAAAAACGTGAGCACAAGGCTCTGATACCAATTGAAAGGATCAAGATGCCCAAGAGGGGGGGTGAATTGGGCTAATTCTAAATTTCTTTGCAATAATTAAATCATATGGTTAGCCCAATTAACCCCTTGTGCCTAGAAAATATTTCTAAGTGTTCTACCGCACAAAAGACTTGCAACCTCAATTCCAATCCTACTCTAGCATGGCAATTCTATAAATGTAAAGACAAGTATTGAATTGCTCAAAGTAAATGCTCAAAGTAAATGCATAAAGTAAAGAGAGGAGAGGAAACGCGGCGATGTTTTGCCGAGGTATCAAAGAGTTGCCACTCCCCACTAGTCCTCGTTGGAGCACACGCACAAGGGTATAGCTCCCCCTTGATCCGCGCAAGGATCAAGTGCTCTCTACGGGTTGATTCTTTGACACTCCATCGTGGTGAATCACCCACAACCGCTCACAATGTGAGTTGGGTCATCCACAAGCTCTCCGGATGATCACCAAGCTCCTAATCACCACCAAGCCATCTAGGTGATGGCGATCACCAAGAGTAACAAGCACAAACTCTCACTTGACCATGACAAGCCTAATGAGAAGGTGGATGCACACTTTGCTACTCTTGATCTTCACTAATGAGGGCTTTCTTTGGGATTCTCAAATCTCAATCACCTCACTAGGACCTTGCTCTTCTTGGCACTCTCTAAGGTGTTTTTAGCTATTGGAATGAGCAAAAGTAACTCCACACACGAGTAGAGCTTCTATTTATAACATGGGCTAAAAAACAAACCATTATGTGCTTCTGCGGGGTGACCGGATGCTCCGGTCATGTGTTGACACCATTTTTTGCACGTGTCAAAATGATCAGAGTGGGCTAATTGTCAGGGGGAAAGTTACTGTATACGCTGACAGCCGATGAAAATCAGCTTGTAAAGATGGTTGCCAATGAATGGTGGTGATCGATGGAAAGGTTGATTTAGACTCGGGCATTGCTGATAAGGTTGGAGATGTTATTGTCGATGCTGATGAAGGAAGGCTTGAAGACTACTTGAAATAGGAAGTATGCCGATGGAAAGGAGGTCGGTGAGATTTCCATCATAATTGAGGCGGACAGAGAAATAGATAGGAGTTGATTTCCTTTTCTATATTTGTTAGAGTATGATTCATGTAAGAGTCACATGTTTCCTTAGATATGGACTTGGTGTCCTAGTTGTATTTGGTTATGTCTCTTTAGATCAGGGTATAAATATAGATTGAGGGGCAATGTAATAAAAAGAAATCAATATCAAAACCAATTTTTACTCCTATTTGCATCTACTTACTTTTTGGCGACTTCGTCAATTTGCATATTTTTCCTTTTTATGAGTTCTCATTGATTCGGCGAGTTGCATAGCTTCAGTGCGACCTTCGGCGATTCTCGAGTTCTGTGTGAGTACCTCTTGGCCATGACTTTCGGGCGTATCGCTGTTGTCAGGACCAAAGTGCTCGTATCTTCATCCTTGTCGATTAACAGGTCAAATCGACTGGCACACTTTGGATATCGATTCGGGTATTAGCCCTTTATGTTTGCAGATCCACTTTTGCATCAACACATCTTTTGGCACGCCCAGTGGGACCAATCAATCCGATCAATATGTTCAATTCCGAGATCGATTCAGGGAACATTATCGCGGTATCAGAAGAAGATCTTCAGGAAGAGCAGAGGCAGGCTATGGAAAAGGCTATAGAAGAATACAGGCAGCTTTGTCTGAAATCGTTTAGCCTGAACAAGAGTGGACAAGTCATCCAGAAGCAAGATTTGCCGTTGCCTCGGCAGGTTACCTTTGACTCCAATCCTGGTAAACTTTAAGAGATGGTTAATTCTACAGTAAATCATGCTTTGATTAATCATTCCAATGTGCTATCCAATATTGTTCATAATGCTATGGTTCGAACTCTCAAAGAAGGACAAGTGTCACCGCATTACGTTGGGCCTACCTATCATCAACCAGAGCTGGCATCTATCAAAACTCCATCGGCTCCCTCGGCTGTTGTGGGTACAGAAGTTACTTCTCCTCCAGTATCAGCAAGCTTACCTAATATTCAATCTACACCGATACGATCAGATCCGGTACTATCAGGAGGACGAGTTCAGCTTAATACAGATCTATCGGCATCAGCTATGTTAGGCCCTGTGTCTCAGAATAGCCAGATTCCTACTAATTAGTGGGGATATGGTATGCCTCCGGAGTCATCTGCTTTCAATCCTGGGTTACCTCAAGTGTTTGATGCAGTAGGAAAAGCTCCTATACCATCGGCTGTTTCGCCGATGGCTCAAGTGCCTCAATATGCCACAGCAACTACTGTGCAACCAACTCCAGGAGGTTTCCAGATGCCTTTGGTTCAAACACCCAATTCAAGTCCATCGGCAAGCTTACTGCCGATGCAGCAGAAAGCCCCTGCTATGAGTCAAACTAGGGTTCAGTTCATGCCTCAAGCTAGTTATAATTATCCAACAATGTCAGCAAATTACCAGCCATCGGTATGTTTTGTACCGATGAGTTCTAATAATGGTTGGTCAGGACAGTTACCTGTTCAACATACAGTTCAGCAAAATCAGCAGGTTGTAGGGATTCAACAAGGTCATATGCAAGCTGGTTTCCAGAATCAAGCATCGGCAGCTCAGCCGATGAATCCTTTCCAATAGGTTAATAGACCACAAGTAACGGCAAATATGCCGATTGCTGGAGATCATGGGCCACAAAGATATGTGGAGGGATATCAGCAGGCACCTCCCATAGAAATTCAGCCAGTTCGTCAGCAGGAGGCTGATGCTTTTTGGGCCGATAAGATAGCAGAAATTATGAAGGATCAGTTTGGGATAAAGCCCAAGGTCAATACTTATTCTTATCGGACTCCATACCCTCCTGCATATGATTTAATTCCTCTCCCAAATCGGTACAAGGTACCAGATTTCACTAAATTCTCTGGGCAAGATGATACATCAACAATGGAACACGTCAATCGCTTTATTATTCAATGTGGAGAGGCAGCTAGCAGAGATGAATTAAGAGTTCGATTATTTTCATCATCTTTGTCTGGATCGGCATTTACATGGTTCATTTCATTACCACCAAATTCTATTATTACTTGGGTTGATCTAGAAAAACAATTTCATAAGTATTTCTTTGCTGGAATCCATGAAAAGAAGCTTACCGATTTAGTAAAATTGAGACAGCGTAATGATGAATCGGTAGAAAGCTTTGTGCAAAGGCTACGAGATGTAAAAAATAAGTGCTATAGTCTGGTGTTGGATGATCGGCAGCTTGCCGATCTGGCTTTCCAAGGGTTATTGCCACATCTTAAAGATAGATATGCTTCTCAGGAGTTTGAAAGCCTCAGTCATCTTGTGCAAAGGATCTCTGATCAAGATACTAGGGTTTTTGAACCTAAAAAGAATTGGAGTAAAAAAGTATCATTTGTTGAAGAAGTAGGAGATTCTGATTCTGATAAAGAACCAGTTATCGGCTTAGCTAAGTGGGTTAAGAATAAAAAGCCAATATCTTGTCCCTTTGGTCAGAAAGAACCAGAAAAGTTTACCTTTGATATCACCAAGGCCGACAAGATATTCGATCTTCTGCTTCAAGAGGGCCAAATTAAGCTATCACCTAATCATGTGATCCCATCGGCAGAAGAGTTGAAGAAGATCTTGTACTGCAAATGGCACAATGCAACTTCACATAGTACAAATGAGTGCAAGGTGTTCAGGCAACAGTTACAATCGGCTATTGAATCTGGGAGAATTAAGTTTGGTACTTCCAAGGCCCATAAGCCGATGAAAATTGATCAACACCCTTTTCCAGCAAATATGTTGGAGGCCAAAGGGAAGACCAAGGTATTGACGTCAGAGGCTGCTGAGAAAAACGCATCAGTGGATCCCCAACATCGGATAACTACCGATGATGCAAAAAGTAAGGGTTTGCTGGGAGAAAGCAGTAGTTCCAAAAACCCTCCTCAACCTGGCATTGTGATTACCCACCGAAGGCAGCAGGAGGGTTGGTGTCAGCGTAAGGACCGATATCGACAACAGCAAGAAGAGAGACATTGGGAAGAATGGTATCGGCATAAAAATCATTGGAGGTGCCCGTTTTTCATCCATTGCTGGGAAGAAGGTATTAAATTACCAACTGTTGAAAATTGCCCTGAGTGCAATGGTTATTATGGGGTCAATCGGTCAGAAAGGAGGTTTCAACCTAGCAATCAGGGTTTATTTATCAATGAGCCGATCAGAGGCAGAGCATCAGTGCATGATCGGCTGGGGGGCAGACTTAGTGTACATGAAAGGCTTGGTAAACGCGCTGGATATTTTCCAAGGAATCAAGAGGAGCTTGAGGAGATGGCAAACGCAAGAGTTCCCGATGAAGAAATATTCTACAGGGACCCTAATATACGCCATGTAGAATCAACTGGGACCTGTTATCAGCCGGTTGGAAGACCAAGTTTCCTCGATGGTGCCCGGAGGGTCTGACAAAGACACAGAAAAGAAGGATGCAACGTGAGCATCAGGAGGATTTATACCAAGAGGAAAATTCCTCCCAATGAGAGGTCCGATCATCAGCAGTGGCAGGTAAAACACAAAAAATAGGGTCCATCGGTCGATGTTAATATGGTATTCATGTTGCCGATGGAGTTTTTGGCACTATCTGATAATGAGGAAGAAGTTGTTCTCTCTGATCAAGTAGCCTCAGTTGACACTAGATCCAATGATGGTTGTTTTTGAGAAACCTATTGATGACGAGGGACAGCATCTTAAGGCTTTGTTTATG